>NC_139933.1:2815374-2887874 GCF_963514095.1 Eutrigla gurnardus | reverse complement strand
CAAGTACAAAGTCAACAGGTGAAGATTAACAGGCTTTAATGATGCTATTTGCTTAATGTCTTTGCCATTTCCGTTTTTTTTTTTCTATCCGTTTGTCTTCTCTTGTTTCTCTCCAGAAACAAAGTGAACTGTGATGAAATGTTGGTCAAACGTTCTGAGAGCTGCTTGTTTTCAATGCTTGATTAGATCAAATCTACCAGGATGGTCCTTGATGAGAACTTCTCTCAGGACCACCTTAAAATAATTGAATTAATCTGTTTTCATTGGAGAACATTGTGTTCATTGTTTCAGAACAGATGAAAAACTAAAGGTAACAATAACACAATATTAAAATCAAGTTAATGTCTTGCATTCAAAGTGCTTCTTAAGGTGATTTGTTTGAGATGTTTGGCTACCTCTCTTCTGTAGCATGTTTTCATTCCAACTAGAGGGAAGACAACATCAAACCATTTAGATGTCTATTTGACATTTTTTTTAAAGGTCATATTGATAACATTTTTATTCAAACTAATAGCTTTTAGAAAGGTGCAGAATCAAAGTATCACTTCTCATGGAAAATTTACATTTTGAGGGGTCCAAAGTGAATCACATTATTACATTCTGTTAGCAGGTTTGATCATAAAAAGGTATCAAAATTAATTTAATTCAAAATGTAAAAATGTATGAAATGACTTTCTCTCTTTTTCCAAATTCAAAGAGCCACCGGTGTTGAATGTTATCAGAAACGGTGTTAAACGTGTGTCTGCGTGCCTTTTTTTTGTTTTTTTGAAGATGACACATAACACGACAGTGAAATGATAGTGAACTCTTTGACCTGTAAGACTCTGCTTCCCTGTAGTCTCTGCTTCCATGTAGTCGGAGGCATCCATTAGTTCATAGCAGCCCCATCATTTAGTCGCTCTCAAACTCACTGAGGATGGGTATTGATGGGGCTGTCAGAAAACACACACACACGCACACACACACACACACACATGCAATATGCTAATGCACTTCCCTACATTCATACCTATGTGTACGAGCTCTTTCTCCTTCTTTCTCTAATGACGCTGATATGAGGGAGCGATTTTTTTTTTAACTCTTTATTGCTGTTACAGGACATTAGCATTAATGTTTTCTGATGATGGCACAGAAGCCAAATGTCAATGGTGGAGCCCGGCTCAGTCTAATGACTGAGTCAAGGGATCGCTTTAATGAGTGGAAACCAATTAAGTCTGACCTGCTGGTCTTTGGCTGCTCCCATGTGATCCTCGGATGATGAATGGGAGCTACGAGACTCGCTCCACAATTTTACAGCCGTCACTTCGAAAATGGGATTTTGATCCCTGAAAATCCCATTTGGCCCGGGAGTTTAGAGTAGTTTCTTCAAATGACAGACATCCTGGCATTGTTCAATAGTCAGTGTCACAACTGGTAACTACTAAACATTGCAGTTGGGGCAGCATGTAAAATCCTGCCTGTTCTTGACATGAACATGTAGAAAACACTTGAAAATCTCAATGACAGATATTAGTTGAGGGAAAAATGCTCCATTTGAAAACATACTGGTGTCATTCCCACGCGATTTTTTTCCTCGATTGGCTGGAGTTTATCACAATTTAAAATCTTTCAGAATGTTCTCCTGTTCTCCATTTAGGTTTGAATAGACCATAAAGCAGGGTATGCTTTAGGGGGGATACCTTGTTATTGATATTCAGTGAGTCCTCAAAAGGAAAGCAGGTGCCTAATAGGAAGGTGTGTCCCAGAAAGGAAGATGCATCCCAAAAAGTAAGGCAAGTTCCAAAAACGAAGTTGAGTACCCAAAAGGAAGGCAAGTCCCTGATAGGAAGGTGAGTCCCCAAAAGGAAAGCGGGTGCCTAATAGGAAGGTCAGTCCCAGAAAGGAAGACAGATCCAGAAAACTAAGGCAAGTTCCCAAAAGGGAAGTGAGTACCCGGAAGGAAAGCAGGCCCTTTTATGGAAGGCGAGTCCCAAATACGAAGATGATCCCCCAAAAGGAAGGTGAGTACCCAAAAGGGAAACAGGTCCCGAATAGGAAGGTATGTCCCAGAAAGACGCGTCCCAAAAAGTAAGGCAAGTTCCCAGAAGGAAGGTGAGTACCTGAAAGGAGAGCAGGTCCCTAAATGGAAGGTGAGTCCCTAATAGGAAGATGAGTTCCCAAATGGAAAAGAGGTCCCGAATAGGAAGGTGTGTCCCAGAAAGACAAATAAGGCAAGTTCCCAGAAGGAAGGTCTCTACTAGAAACACATGGACGCTACAGCAGCTCTGCAAACACTTTGTCCAAAAATGTGGAATTTTCTTCTGATTTTAACCACAAAAGTAAATGCAGTTTTTGGTAAACATGTCCAGGTTTGTGCACCTGTACCCGAGCTGCTGCAGGGTTCACTTTGTTAGTTGGTATTAACATACTGTATGTTGTCTGTGAGCAGATTTCAGAACAGATGGAAATGCTCTCTTTTGAAACAGCGAGTGGCTCATTTCATAGAGTGGCTCATAGAGGGAGCAAAAAGGGGGAGATTTTTCCTCATTGTCCTAAATAATATTCACACACATTTCCATGTGTGGGTTTCAAGTTTTTGCTGCATTTGAATGCTCTATTTTTGGGGAGCATTTTTCAAAGTCAGATTCATACAATTTGACCACATAAGCAAAGTGTACAGTGGCACTAATTCCTTTGCTTTTCACCTACTCCTAAAAATCAATTGTTTTCAGGATTTTCTTTCTTTTTCAAATGAGGAATAATTATTAGGAAGGGAGGAATGGAGTGAGTTTGTAAAACACAAAGCTTTACGTCAATCATTTGGCTCCAAAAATATAATCAGCATTAATTCCAGCAGCAGAATAATTCCAGTAAAGCACAGTCCTAAAATAGCAACAATCAGATTATGGTAATTCTCCTCTCCACTGTCATATGTTGTTTCAGTGCCCTCTTTCTTAGATTCCTTTGATGGTCAGCCTCAATAGAGGAAAGAGCCACCTACACCAAATTACCAAGAAAAACAGAAACCTCCCACGGCCCAAGGAGAAGAAAGAGAATCTACCGGCCAAGCGGGCAGTCGTCTCCCACATGGTCATCCTCACCCTCTGTGTGTGTGTGTGTGTGTGTGTGTGTGTGTGTGTGTGTGTGTGTGTGTGTGTGTGTGTGTGTGTGTGTGTGTGTGTGTGTGGGGGTGTCCTGGCAGTGCGGGGTGACACGAGGGGAATCTGAGGACGTGGGTGGACAGTGACGGCACGTGAAGGTAGAAAGACAATGGGACGCACCATCAGCACCGTCCTTCCTGTCCAACCAATCCCCTTTTATCGGGCGCCGTACTTCTCAATCACTTCCAATCAAAGGAGATTCTTCAGGAGTTTCCTGATGTAAAATAACATTAATATAGACAACATGTAAGGTGGTATTTATTCTAAATAACTGCTGCATCAGACAGAAGGTAAGACGATTGTCTAATTTGTCTTTATGCAAGTAAATCAACACATTAAATGAATTTCTAAACCCGTCGAATCATCAAGACTTCCTCGAGACTTCAATAACTTCTACTAACTACTACTAAACTATGATTTCATTAAAGTTCTTCCTTGAGTGATTTGGTACGTCTGATGCTTCAAATAGCCTCCATTTTCCAGAGAAATCACATGCTTGCTTTCAGGATACTTCGGAAATTGTTAATCTACTTACTCCACTTCTGGGTATCTGTAGAGCATCTCCTTATAAATGCAGTGATTGATGGTTACTTGTGTATTTGGCTTTGATCCACTAGTAGTCGTCTTCCACAGCCTGACTTCTTCTTGAAGACTCTTAGTGTCCTGTTGATGTTGTACAGTTCCAAACATTATCCCTATTATACAAATCAAATATAATACACAATATTTTGCTTCATCCAGGTGGAAATACCTGCACAGAAAAGGTAAAACCACCTTCACGTACACATGTACGCCGCTCATGATTTCTGATTCCATGTGGTTAGCAACAATAAAGTCATTAAAAGTTGGAATTTGACTTCAGCTGCATGTTTTTTTTCCCTCCAGTTGAATTCATAATCCCCGAGCTCCCCATTAAAGGAAAAAAGCAGAATTACTTTCAGTTTCCTTCAGTCGTGTAACTTTATCCCCACGACGACGCGGGAAACGGCAACAAAAATATTCAATCATGAAACATCACGCAGATTTGGGGGCCAAAACCTCCTAATGGGGTTTGGAAGTTGATTTGCTGTTTTTAGCAGAGAAACCGTGGAACACAAAGGGATTATGTAAATCAGCGTGGTGATGGGGGGGAGGGGGGTTGACTCTGGAGCCCACAAATAAAAGGCTGGTAATCGAGCGGCCGGCGTGGCGTGGGCACACGAGCGCTCGGACATCAAACCCCAAAGGCCTCGTCAGCGAAAACCCTCCTTCCCCTCCTCCTCCTCCTCCCCCTCCCTCTTGTTGGTTTCATTGTTTTACTCCTCTCCTTCTTTGCTTCATCCTTTCCCCCCTTTCTCTACTATACTTCCTTTAATCTTTCCCTTTTCTCGTCTTCGTCTCCTTCCTCTCTTTTTCTCCCGATGTCTCGACATCTAATTGTTATACTTCTCATCATTTCTCCTCCTCCCTTTGCTCTCCTTTTTCTTCTCTTTCCTTTCAACCCATCTTCTCCTCTCGTATCCATTCATCCCTTCTTTCTTTTCCTTATCTCTTCTTCTGTTCTACCTCCCACATCTCGATTTCTATTTATTCCCTCCATTCTCTCCTTCCTTTTCTCCCTACCTCCTCCTCCTTTACCATTTCCTCTTCCTCCCCCCTTCCTTCCTTCTTTCCTCTCTCTCTCTCCAGCTTCACCCCTCTCCTTCTCTCCAGTTCTGTCTCTCCTTCTCCTCTTTTATCCCTCCTCTCTTTACTTTCTTTATCTCCCCATTCATCTTTCCATATCCTCTCCTTCTCTTGTCTTTCACTCCTTTCACTCCTTCTCGTCTCTCCTTCCTTTCCTCTCTGCCTCGTCCTTCTCCTTCACCATTTCCTCTTCCTCCTCCCATTCCTTCCTTCTTCCCTCACTCCTCTCCTTCCCTCATTTATTTTCCTCCCACCATCCACTTCTCCTCTTTTATCCATCCCTCTTTTCTTTCCTATCTTGAATCTCCTTTCCTTCACTTGTCTTTCCCTCCTTACTTTTTGATCCCGGCCTCCTCCTCCTTCTCCTCTCCATTTCCTCTCCCTCCTTCCCTTTCCGGAAGGGGGGACCTTGCTCTCTGGCTTCACTTTTCTCCTTCAGTAATCTTTCCCTCCTTTGCTTCCTTTCACTCCCTCTCTTCTCTCCTTCCTTTCCTCCCTGCCTCCTCCTCCTTTACCATTTCCTCTTCCTCCTCCCCTTCCTTCCTTCTTCCCTTCCTCCTTATCCAGCTTCACTCTTCTCCTTCTCTTGTCTTTCCCTCCTTCCTTTTACTCCCTCTCTCCTCTTCCTCCTCCCCCTCCCTTCACCCCACCCTCTCCTCCTCCTCCTCCTCTCTTATCTGGCAGGGCTTTCACTCGTCTCTCACTTCTCTGCCACAGTGTGCAAACATTTTTGCGCCCGTGGGCGAGACAAGAGAAATACAGGCTGTATTATCCGAGGACGTCCCCGCAGCCAAACCGTTTCCTCATCTGAGTTTGTGGAGGCGGACGAGAAACATTCCTGAAAATGCGAAACATTCAGATGAGGCTTATTAACGCCGAGGCTTTTCAAACGCTTTCAGTGTTCTATAGAAACTTTGGAGCTTTTGTGGCATCTCCAGCTATTGTCAATGGGCCGCTCACACAATCGGCCGTCTTATGTGTTCAGACTGAGCGGCCTCACTGTGGTCAATGACCTACTGTATACAACCATCATCATATGATGTGTATTGTTGGTCAGGTCATAGTTTATTACTGCAGATAGCCGTGATGATTACTAACGTTGAAAGGCCTGATGGGAAGTCAGAGACCAGATTATTTATTTGTGTTTCTATGGATTATCAAACGCTTTTTATTGCAAATATTGGAACACTAATAGTTGCCCTCAGATATAGACAACCATGCATTCTGCAGGCATTAAGGTCTGTATAAACAGTGATGACATTTTTTGTGGGCGGAGCCAAACTGCTATCAGTAAGTGACCTGTGAGCACTAAAAATCACAAAGATTACAGATCATTTAGACGTCTTCTCTGATTATTTACATTAGTTAACTCTTCTACGCTTCTCTCTTTGCTAACCCGCAGCTGGTTGCTAGGCGACCGGTGTGGCTAGGGTGATGCTAACAGGAAATCCTCTGTAGATCAGACCCGGTCTGTCTTCAAAAGGACTGAAGACACTGAAATGGGACAAATAATAAGTATGAAAAACCTGTGACTGGACCTTTAGTCCAAAAACCCTTCAACAAGGGGGTTCTAGGTAGAACCTCAACCCTTATTCCTCCTCCTAGTACCCCGCCCAGGTCACGACACGTTCAGGTGACTCTGGTGATGAACCTGCAAGTGTGTGTGTGTGTGTGTGTGTGTGTGTGTGTGTGTGTGTGTGTGTGAGTGAATCAGCGTGACGACGGGCAGTTAATTCCCTGTCAGCGCTCATCTCCAGGATCTGGCAGCAGATGATCTACGGCTAGAGACGAGGGACACAATAAATATGGCCTGTAACATGGGGGGACGGCCTCATTAGTCACAGCTTTCATTATGGCATGACAGCGTGTGTGTGTGTGTGTGTGTTAACATGCCATTGTACTGTATATTTAAAGTGTGTGTGTGTGTGTGTCATTATTATTTGCGTTCAGACAATGTTTAAAGGGTTTTCCCATTGACACGGGGCTATCAGTGTGGCCTTCGCTGCTCTGTCAACCAATCAGTCACATTAATGTGTGTGTGTGTGTGTGTGTGTGTGTGTGTGTGTGTGTGTGTGTGTGTGTGTGTGTGTGTGTGTGTGTGTGTGTGTGAGTGTGTGTGTGTGTCTGTCAAACACTGCCATTTACTCTCCCAGTGATTATACATTAGCGCGAGGAGCGTTTCCCTCTTGACAGCCCAGCCTGTGTGTGTGTGTGTGTGTGTGTGTGTGTGTGTGTGTGTGTGTGTGTGTGTGTGTGTGTACATGTGTGTGTTGTGCTGGCCAGGCTTTACCATTTGAAGAAACTTTATTTCTCATTTAAATCTTGATAAAGGGCATTAAAGATTCATTCCTTCCATTATTACCTTTCACAATAAAAGCATAGAGATAAAGCCTGCACGACTGTTTACCAGAAGGGAACTGACTCATTAAAGCATCTATAGATTACAGATTGCTGCTCTGTGTCAACAGGAACTAGATAGTTGACTCTCTGCTGCTCTATTCAACGTTTTGTAACTGTCATAAATAGACAACTGACTTTTAAAATGTTTATTTTAGCAGCAGAACACAGTGTTCCGGCCTCATCACTCCCCATATGAAGATGATAAGTGATGAGTAAATGTCTTTGTCATGAATACGACTGAATCGACTGGTTTTCATTCATGTATTTGCCCTGTGAGGGCCCAGCAATCAGCTCATTCCCCTCACCTGCAGCTTGCCCCGCCCACTTCCACACCTGAGCTCCATTTTCCTCATCAGTCGCTCACTTATATAAACCAGCCCACATTCACTGGCCTTCTGGAGGTTTGCCTTACATGTAGGAGTCTTTTCTTCAGGTGGAGGATGTGTGTGATCCCTGTGCTTTCAATTCAATTTGATTTATTTTGCCCCAAATGTGGCTTTAAAATCTGTACAGCATACATCACACCCTCTGTTCCCTTAAACGTTCCCTAAAACAAGTGAAGAGGAATCCCTGTATGTCGTTTACCACTAATGCTGGAAACAGAAACGAATGGCAGCAAACTAAAACGAGCAAAAATGTGTGTGAGGAGGACAGACGTGGGGAAGTTTTTGAATACGGGGTTATTAGAATTACTGTAAAAGGCTCCATGATGTGCAGCATCACAGTTTCAGGACATGAAAGCCAGAGACAGGAGAGGACGAGGGAACCCAGCGGTGCATTGGAGACGGCCGGGTTTCCACAGTGGAACGGCTTCGCAGCCTGACGTCAGATCAGCCAGACCACATGTTCACGCTGCAGCGCGGCGTGGAGGTGGATGGTGGCGATGACTGTACTCTACGGCTATGACACTCGGCTCTGGAACTTTACAGGGGCGGCTCCGTGTTTGGAGGAGCGGGTGGGAGGCTCTTTACTTCAGTTTACAGTGACAGACTTTTAAAAAGTCACTTTTATTATAAACACGAATATAACGGTGCTCACAAGTAGAAGAAACCGAAAGGAAATGAGAAAAAAAGAAAGGAAGGAAGTGTGTGTGTGTGTGTGTGTGTGTGTGTGTGTGTGTGTGTGTGTGTGTGTGTGTGTGTGTGTGTGTGTGTGTGTGTGAGCTAACATGCATTATGGTGAACCTCAGCTGCACAAAGTGTTTCAACAGAAACGATCACACGTTGATGATTAATGACCACAATGAGACATAAAAAAAGATTAAAATAGACAAAACAACTGCAAAGACGCCACAAAACAAACTCACAACTATATAAAGGAAGTGGAAATAATACATAATGTGAGAACTGGTCTCATAAACCTGTTCTGGCTCCAGCTTCTGGTTTTGTTTGTGGTCTCGGAGACCTGATGCCTTATTTGCATTTGTAATAATAACAATAATAACAATTGGTTTCTCGCTTTTCATATAAATACATGTCAATCATTGTTACACTTGAGCTGCATCAGCAAAAGTAATGGCTGTAATTGTGACTCAAATATAAAAGAAATCAGAAAATTAAATGAATTCTAGATGAAGCTTATGTGGCATTTATTAAAATAAAGTATTTATAATTGTTTTAGTACTTACTTTAGTCATGTTTTTTGGGGGCGGGGAAATGTGTTTTTGCTCTCTTTGATGTGAGTCAGAACCCAGTTAGCTTAGCTTAGCATAAAGACTTGAAGCTGGTGGAAACTGCTAGCCTAGCTCTGTCCAAATAAAAACCATAAATCATCCCATCTAAAACATGTCTCATATGTTTGTTATCTAAAAAGGATAGTTTGGTCATAAGAGCTGTTTCTTGGAGAAAAGTGTTGCGTTCAAAGTACAGTACGAGCGTTGGACGCCACAAAGCTGCCGTTCAGCCGTCAAACACAAGGCCTGTCTCTGTATAACTCATATAACACCTCCTCCTCCTCTTCCTCCTCCTCCTCCTCCTCCTCCTATCTTGGACTGATATCAGAGCAGCTTCAGCTCTCTTTCATGTTCCCCTCAGCGAGCGATGAAAGCTGTCCGTCTGCAACAAAGCTGACAGTCATGATGGCGTTGAACGCTGCTTTAAAGGCCACAAAGAGTTATGGATTTAAGAGCGGTGACTTTTTTTTTTTGAATTAGGGGTAATGATCTTCCACCTCTTAGGAAGTCCTGTTGAAGTGTCTTTGAGCAAGGACACTGCTAAAAAAAAAAGCATCAAAGCGCTGACTCAGCGATTCAAGTTCAGTTAGATGTGAATTTGGATGAAAAGAGATATTTAATTCAAGAGATGTTCTTCTTTTCCTGAGAATATATGAATATCACCAGAAAACGGACCACACAAACAGATTAAAGTGATTGATCCTATATTTAATTTTATATTTTATTTTGAAATGTGAAATACAAAAAAGTCATATAACTTAATCCTTAATAAAACATCTCTAAAAATACACTTTCACTTCAATAAAATGCCTTCTTAAAGGATGAATCTGCTATTGTGCATCAAGAGAATATTTGTATTCTTTCACTTGGGATTAATGTTGGCCATGAGAGCTTGTTTGTATGATGTATTCATGGTTCAGGGTTCTATTGTTGCTTTAACAGACAGTATGTATGACAGGACAGAGAGAATGGAAGTGATGTAGGAGTGATGTGGGTGAGGAATTAGCCCACAAAATAAACAGAAACCGAGTCTGTGGTCGTGTTCGGGGGTTAACCGAGGACGGGGATATCCAAAACACTCCTCGAGTTCAGACGGTTTTATTTCTATCAATCCAAAAATAACATCACAATAAAAGTTCTTACAAAAGTGTAACTTCTGGGGTCATATTTGTCGCTTGTTCTCCATCATATTTGTTGCATTTTTTTACATTATTTCTAAGGTTTTCTTCATTTATTGTTTCTTAAAAGTTCCCATTTCCACCACATTCTCACCAAAATGTGTTAAATAACACATTTTATTCATCAGAGCTCCTAAGATTCAAACTCTGAGCTCCACGTTCCCCTCTAGTGTCACTTTTTCACACGTCATGCACGGTGTCTTTTCAAAATAAATGGTATAGGCAAGAAAAAACACGAGTCACGTGACCATCAACACTATGTCACTACTGTATGTTTGTGCTAATAATAAATAAAATAATATAAAATTATGTAAATACTGATCTTGTGCTTTTATTTTCCGAGAGAGCAACACGCTCCATCACGCTGACCTCGGATATTAAATATGACTTTACATGTGGGGCAATGAAAGTCCTTAAGAAACCTCTGAGAGCTCCATATATGGGCGTTCAAAGTCATCACTGTATGTGTGGGGGCAGACTTAAATTTAAACCATGCTTTGACAGTTGCACACTCATCGTCTCTCGCAGCCCTGAAAGTGAAACAGCTTTTATTTTGAAGGTTTAACATCAGAAAGGTCAACATCCCACGTAAGGAGAGGCTGATTGAAGGCCGTGATAAGCCATAATACTACAAGAGTATTGGTTCTATCTTGATCAAGGCACACTTCTTATTATCTTATTTGCCGAATAATAAATATAAACATTATATGTGAGAAAGACCTTAAAAACATGTTAAAAAAGACTTTAAAAAGACTTTAAAAAGACTTTAAAAGACGTATTTGTGTGTCTTTTATGATGTTTTGTACTTGCTGTGGACCGTTTCTGTCTCCTGAATAAAGTATTGATCGATTGGTATCACTCTCGGTACATGCGTGTATATTTTAGGGACAGTACAGGGTTTTTCCCAGCGTTGCTGCTGCTTCACATCACAATATCTGTTCTAGTTTGAAGCCAAATATAAGTAATATATGATATTATTATAGATGATTATCAGCTGGTTAAGTTTTCACCCTGTAAACAGCAGCATGTTAGGGAGAATGTTAGTTTGCTGACTTTAGCAGGAAACTCAACGTGACTCTGAACTCTTGTTTATTCCCAGAACACAACATTTAGTATTTAAAGATAAATAAATAATAAAAAAGATCACAATTGCTCATATCTGTGTGTTTACTTTGAGTCTGTGGCTGTTTTTCCTGGTTTGGTTTCAGACCTCTTCGTTCCAATGAACAAATGTTATTTTAGACCAATAATAAATAAATAATAATACATCTTCAAACAGTTTGTAAACAGTTTGTGGAAGAGTTTCCATTGAAAAGATGGCAAAGAGGTCTAAAAGCTCTGTTTCTGATTGGCCGGTCCATCCAGGATGAAAGAGAAAGTATCCACATAAACATTCATCTAAACTGAACATAAAACCCAAACAAAACCACTCACATGACCACCGATTCCAGCCATGATAACAATCTTCCAAATATCTTAATTAATACGACAAAACACCCAAACATGGGTAGAGGCACATTTATTCATTATTTATTTATTTATATTACAATTTTTAAAACTGATTAATTTCATTATTATTATTAGCTTTATTGCTGTTACTATCATAATAACTCTTGAAACAATTTCCTTTTTATTTCTATAATTTATTTTTTAATTTGATATTATGTTATTTTGCACCAATAAAAGAAAGAAATTGCAATTGCTTTCTACTATTTTGTCATGTTGTCTCTTTTTTGCTGCTCTTTTTTACTTTTCATCCACCTCCTGATAAACCAGTCACACACACACACACTCACACACACACACACACACACACACACACACACACACACACACACACACACACACTCACACACACACACACACACACACACACACACACACACACACACACACACTCACACACACACACACACACACACACACACACACACACACACACACACACACACACACACACACACTCACACACACACACACACACACACACACACACACACACACACACACACACTCACACACACACACACACACACACACACACACACACACACACACACACACACACACAGCGGCGTGTGTTAAACGAGCAGGTTATTGACAGGATTATTGACTCGTGTGCTGATTAATGTGCAGGAAGTGTGCGTGTGAATGTGACACCATCGTGAAGCTATTTAAACAGTTGTCTCATTAGTCACAGCTTATGTTGGACGTAACGACACGTTAACGACGTTCTCGTGGATCCGATGAACACAAGCCCCCCCCCCCAGCAGACCCTTACTGGATCTGGATCCATCTGGTTTCTGGTGTGTTAAAGTCAACTTAGCAGCTAAATGCATTCGTACGGTCATTCCTCATAAACTTCCATCCGATCAGACTCCTATTTTTGCAAACAGACGAGTCGCCCCCTGATGGCCAGTAGAGAGAATGCAGGTTTAAGGCACTTCAGCTTTGGCTTCACTTTTCAGAACTAAAGGTCGTCTGAGTGTAACCTGTAGCCTGTCCTCTTGGTTCTGGTTAATAGGTGAATGTTTTGAGTCTCTCAGTATTTTATTTTTTAAATGCATGACAATGGAGTGGGCATGAAATGAAGTCATGAATCCCCTTTTCTGCATATTTATATTAGTTATAAATGGTCGTACTTTAGCTATGAATGTGTTTTTACAGGTTATTAACCGCTGCACAAGTGTCCTCAAGGTAAACCGAGTCATTTGACTTGACTCGAGTCAGAAGGGTCAGTGAAAGGTTCATCCTGAGTCTGTCACCTCTGTAATCAAAACCCTATATTTAGACTGTGTGATGATGTGTGTAACAACACACACACAAACACACACACACACACACACACACACACACACACACACACAAAATGGAAAGTATATTCCGCCCAAAGGTGCCGGTATTATCTGTTTTTCTGTCTGTAAACCTTCTCCACCCACGGAGGGGACTTTTACAAGATCAAACAGAGCAGACACAGAGGCTCAGTTCCAGAAGAGGCCACAGGAGGGCGCACGATTCCCCCCGGGGACAACAAATGCAGCATTATTACAATATTAATGAGGGAGACATAGGGTCATATGAGCAATAACAGCGTGTGAAAATACACACGATTTTTTTTTTTAATTTGAGTTTTGTTTTTTTTAAATAAAAAAATAATAGTGTTTTGTCTGTGAACCACTGACACCTTCACGTGTATTCTTCCCAGTGTTTATTCGCATGGCTCACCACACCACCACCTCTACAAAACAGGTTTCCTTCCGCTGACTGTAAATATCTCAAAGTCACTATATTTAACTCGATTCTTTCCTCGAGCCTATAAAGTCAAATGTGTCTGAAAAAAAGTTTCCAGCCATCTGTCGCACCCAGAAATAAATTCCGCTCCTCTGTCTATCTCATTTGATTGTGGTTATGCCACCCTCTCTCTACCTCTCTCTCTCTCTTACTCGCTCAGCTCGGCAAAACTCGTCACTTTCCGATGATGATATTCCGGAATCGATACCAAATAAGTCATATGGGGATGGGGGGGATGTTCCCCTGCTAACCGGATTCAACCTTTTATGGGTCGAGACGCTCAACCGGAATTCCTCTTTTGATATCAAAACACGATGCGATGAAACAAACATGAACACATGAAATAGATGAGCTTATAATAAAGTTCGAGCTCACTTGTTTTCTGGCAGTTTGTCTGTTTTTTTCTCAGCGAGTGGAAAAAACAAAAAAAGCGTGCGTCTTTATCAGCAGCGGGTTTCTCCACTGGCAAAGTGATTCCCTTTGAAATCGTCACGGAGCCCTCAGCGGCCAATCAGCATCGGCAGCGCCTCTCCGCGACGCCCCTCCCACCACCATACTTGGGCAATGACGTCGCGGGCGCATTCATAAAGGTTCCCCATATAAACATACTAGCGTCCAGGGGCGCCTCCGTTCCCAACAAGGAGTCGGTCACTTTACGCGCATGAGAGCGCAGCAGAGACGCGGAGCTCATCTCATCTCACAGCCGGTGGCAGAGCAGAGACATGCGGCGGTGACCCTGCGAGACACTCCTGCTTGTTAGAAAAGGTTGAGAGAGAAGGAAGACGCGAGAGAGAAGTAGATACAGAGAGAGAGAAGGTTGTGTTTCTCTCCACGATGACGGCGAAAACTTTGGAGAAAGTGCCGGTGAACCTCGGGGGCTTCGTGCATCCCGACAGCGTGTACTCGGTGGATGACATCGGGTCCGGCTTGCCGACCTCCGTGGCCATCTTCCCCAACAGCGACCTGGGGTCTCACTACGACCAGATGAATGTTGCAGGTAAGACGTGGAAAAGTTTCTACAACTCCAACTGAAATTAGACTTTGCACACTTTCCTCTCTAACGCTGTCTGGTGTGTTTTTACCCGCAGACGGTCTGATGAGCGCGGACATGAGTCTGGAGAAGCGCTCCCTGGACCTCTCCTCCTACTCCGGCGGCTTCTCCCAGCCCGCGCCCCACCGCAACCAGACCTTCACCTACATGGGCAAGTTCTCCATCGACTCCCAGTATCCAGGTAACTGGAACCCCGAGGGAGTCATCAACATCGTCTCGGGCATCTTCAACGTGGCCCAACCGCCTCCTCTTCACCCTCCTCCTCCTCCACCACCTCCCTCCTCCTCGGCGTCCTCCTCCCCGGCTTCCTCGGGATCTCCCAATCACTTCTCCAGCGGAAATTTGAGTTGCACCATGGCGGCTCAGAACCAGGCAGAGCTAGACCACCACCACCACCACCACCTGTACTCCCCCCCGCCTCCGTACTCCTCCTCCGGCTGCGGAGAGGTGTACCAGGACCCCTCTGCGTTTTTGTCTACCTCCACCTGCTCCATCGCCTCCTACCCGCCGCCCTCCTACTCTTCGCCCAAGCAGCCCGGAGGCGCAGACCCGCCGGGGCTCTTCCCCATCATTCCCGACTACTCGGGCTTCTTCCAGCCCGCCTGCCAGCGGGACATGCACCCGGCGGGCATCCAAGATCGGAAGCCGTTCGGTCCATGTCCCCTGGACACGTTCCGCGTCCCTCCACCCCTGACCCCGCTGAACACTATCAGGAACTACACGCTGGGTCCGGGTGTCGGTGGCTCCGAGGGAGGGCCGCCGAGGCTCCCCTCTGCCTACAGCCCCCAGAACCTGCCCCTCAGGCCGATCCTGCGGCCCAGAAAGTACCCGAACAGACCCAGCAAGACGCCCATCCACGAGCGGCCGTACCCGTGTCCGGCGGACGGCTGCGACCGGCGCTTCTCCCGCTCCGACGAACTCACCCGACACATCCGCATCCACACCGGCCACAAGCCGTTCCAGTGCCGCATCTGCATGCGCAACTTCAGCCGCAGCGACCACCTCACCACGCACATCCGCACGCACACGGGGGAGAAGCCGTTCGCGTGCGACTACTGCGGCCGCAAGTTCGCCCGCAGCGACGAGAGGAAGAGACACACTAAGATCCACCTGAGGCAGAAGGAGCGGAAGTCCTCCACCGTGTCCTCCTCCTCCTCGTCCTCCTCCTCCTCGTCCAGCAGCACCGGAGCGGAGCGGCAGTCAGGCGCCATCAGCGCAACCAGCGGACTCTGTTCATAGTTACCATGGCAGCGTGACGCACACTAACCTGCTTAAAATATAAAAAACTATTAAATACTGATCCCGGAACTGTTTGAGATCGCAGGGATTTGGGAATGAGCGAGAACTTCTGTGCAGTCGTGCGTAATTACGCACAGCCAACCCCCCATCCATGCTCCGGAACGGACGGAGAGACTGACACGAATGCACTTTGCCTGTACAGTCTGATTAAAAGTGAACATAGCCATTAATTCATGAGAATATATATAGAAGGGCGGTTGTAATATAAAGTGGAGTGTTTAAATATCGAGTTCAAATGTGAAATAACTGCAATAACGCTTCAAGAGTTCTAAGTTATTGTTCATTCTAACATGTTGATGACTATAATCCCCCCTTTTAGTGCCTTGCCGTGTGTTTTTGTACACTGACTGATTCAAGGACGCTTCTAATGCAATGTATACACACGTGTGTCCTTTTAATATGTAAAGTTGGAAGACATTCTATTTTTGTACGCGTTTCGTCTCGTGTGAGTTGTTGGTTCACGTGTAAAACAATGTGTTTTTTCAGTGTAAATATGTTGAACTCATACACTTTTTCGGTTGTGACGTGTCTTTGAGACTTATTAAATATATGTGGATGATAAACAGCCGTATCAGTTTGGTTTATTACTCATATAGAAGGTGTCAGCCGAGATGCCTTCAAGGACTCAGACGTCGAGGAGAATATATATATTATTTTATGTGTATTTATTTCACTTGTAGAAGCTGTTGACGACGGAAATGTCATGGGGTAAATCCCACCTTGCGTCACTGGTGGCATTTCTGACTCAGATTTTCACCCACACACTTTTTTATTCA
The DNA here is from genome assembly GCF_963514095.1 of Eutrigla gurnardus. Lineage (NCBI taxonomy): Eukaryota > Metazoa > Chordata > Actinopteri > Perciformes > Triglidae > Eutrigla > Eutrigla gurnardus. The sequence goes on along the minus strand of NC_139933.1, from coordinate 2,871,402 downwards.
AATATCAACTCAGGTTATGAACACCATTTTTTTTTTTTTTCCAAATCGTTTTTTTTTTTACAGAGTAACAAACTATTCTTGGAGCAAAATCACTGAAATGACACAAGATGATACATTTACAACCTTTATAGATGTGTATTATTATGTTTTAAAGGTTTAAAGGAAGAGAGGAATAAACCTTATCAGATAAAAGACTACATGTAGACCACGTGACCAGAAGATCAGAACCAGTGAGTCCAAGTACCCACAATGCAGCCCCCTTATTTTATCAAATTTTTATTTTATTTAAAGTTTATTTCCCGTATAAAGTCTAAATATTGGTTTGAACACCTGGTGGAGAAATATTTATTAGTTATTTAATACACTGGCTCTAAAACACTGGAGTCTGTCAATCAAGTTTATAAGAGTAGAACCTCTCCGGTTGCTAAGCGCAATAAATTCACAAAATATTGTCAAATAAACGCCTAAATAAACATGCTATTTGTTGTTACAAACTTTTACAAGCAGAAATAAAAAAAAGAGCCAATTTTGTGTTTTCTTTTTATGTTATGTTTTCGTTATTCGTCATTTTTTGTGACTCAATTGAGTCATTCATTAATGAATCCCTGGAAAGAAAATGTATTGCAAAGTTATACGTTTGTGTATCGATTCTCAAAAACATGCAGTTGATATGATATTTAATTCGGAAAGCGTCCTCTCAGTGCGTGATGATATAAATGCAGATATATCAGATTTGATGGCAGTGTGTTCTTTATACTGACAGTTTACTGAAATTAGATATTTAAAAAAAAATGCAATTTATTGCTTTACTTACAGTAATCACAATATATCGCCATATATAGAATCATTATCCTCAATTCTTTCTAATTTAATTCATCTGTATTTAACTTTTAGGTTGTTTTCTTTATCATGTATTTGTGTCCAGAACACATTCAGGTGTTTATTTTACTCTTTCTCTATTTCTGTAGATTTCTCCAAAATTCACCAATTTAAACATTCCAGAAAACTTGTTATAGAATAAAATTGTCTTAATGTAAGAAACGGGGAAGTTATACATCCATCAGGGTTTTTTAAACTTACAGAAGGGGTTGTTTTTACATCAGTCAGAGCCTGATTTATAGAACATCCCTAAAACATGAAGGAAAAGTACTTTCTTTTTATCCCTGTTGGCTGTATTTTCATTAATTCATTACATAAAGAAAAAACCTAAAAATGCATAAACTATTATAATACATGTGTAAAATATGAACGAGAAACAGATAGAATAGAATAAATACATAAAAATATAAAATAAATACTAAAAATAAGAAAGACAGAATAAGAAAGAACAGAAGAAAAACATTGTAAATGTGTGAAATCCTTTCAAGTATTATTTTTAAAGTACACAAAACATAAATATAGAAAAGGAGAAAAACTAAATGTATAAAATAAAACAAATATGTACAACAAACAAATATAGGCTAGAAGAAAAGAAAATTAAAAGTGAGAAATTCCAGATGAAAATATGAATATAGAAGAAAATAGAATAAAAATATGTTAAATGTGTACAATCTATCTGAATAAAAATGTTAAGAAGTACACAAATAAACACTTAGATCTGCTTAAAAGTACATTCAAGTGTGTACATTCATTGTGGAGGGGGATATACCAGGAAAAGATTTACATGTGAAATCTGGACTAGCTGCTGCCAATAAAAGCCTTTTCTTGTTCAAGCTGCACCACAAAATGTTTGTTAAATATTCTTTGACTTTGATTCGTGACTTTTTATCCAAATATGAAGATGAGATTAAGTGAGAACCACAAATTAACAATAACGTCCAAGTCCTGCCACAAGTCCTCCATTGTGCTGCCGTGTGGGAGAAGACTTGGCCTTGTGTCCGGACGCTGACCTTTCAGCTCTTCTTTCTCTGTCTAGTTTCTTTGAGGGTCATTGTCCTGTCGGGAATTAAATCGTCTCTCAGTCTCTTTACTTGTTCAGACTCAAGGATCTGACTGTACTTTGTCCTTCTTCTCAAAGCCTTAAAAATATTAATATTACATCAAAGTCTACTGTAACATTCGCAACGTTCTCCTTCATCCTACGTATTTAATACAAAGACCACAGACTGATGTACAATTAAACGTTTTTTCTTCTTCTCAAAACATTGTATTTTTTTCAATGTCGTCTGAAAAAGAAAAATGCTATTAATTTAGGAAAGTTTAATGATACTTCAAATTAGTACCCATTAAACTTGCATAGTTATGAGTCGGTGATGAGTCATGTTGGAGCAGGTTTAGGTTGAATGTAGGATGAAGGTTAAGGACCCGGTTGGTGGGATGAGGGTTAAGGACCCGGTTGGTGGGATGATGGTTAAGGACCTGGTTGATAGGATGAGTGTTAAGGACCGGTTGGTAGGATGAGGGTTAAGGACCCGGTTTGTAGATTGAGTGTTAATGACCCCGGTTTGTAGGTTGTGGGTTAATGACCCTGGTTTGTAGGTTGTGGGTTAAGGACCCGGTTGATAGGATGAGTGTTAATGACCCCGGTTTGTAGGTTGTGGGTTAATGACCCCTTGTTGGTTGGATGTGGGTTAAGGACCCTGGTTTGTAGGTTGTGGGTTAATGACCCCTTGTTGGTTGGATGTGGGTTAAGGACCCCGGTTTGTAGATTGAGTGTTAATGACCCTGGTTTGTAGGTTGTGGGTAAATGACCCCTTGTTGGTTGGATGTGGGTTAAGGACCCCGGTTTGTAGGTTGTGGGCTAATGACCCCTTGTTGGTTGGATGTGGGTTAAGGACCCCGGTTTGTAGATTGAGTGTTAATGACCCCGGTTTGTAGGTTGTGGGTTAATGATCCCTTGTTTGTTGGATGTGGGTTAAGGACCCCGGTTTGTAGGTTGTGGGTTAATGACCCCTTGTTGGTTGGATGTGGGTTAAGGACCCCGGTTTGTAGGTTGTGGGCTAATGACCCCTTGTTGGTTGGATGTGGGTTAAGGACCCCGGTTTGTAGATTGAGTGTTAATGACCCCGGTTTGTAGGTTGTGGGTTAATGATCCCTTGTTTGTTGGATGTGGGTTAAGGACCCCGGTTTGTAGGTTGTGGGTTAATGACCCCTTGTTGGTTGGATGTGGGTTAAGGACCCCGGTTTGTAGATTGAGTGTTAATGACCCTGGTTTGTAGGTTGTGGGCTAATGACCCCTTGTTGGTTGGATGTGGGTTAAGGACCCCGGTTTGTAGATTGAGTGTTAAGGTGTGTACACACCGGAAGAACTGCCCGACTCGCGTCGGTAAATGAAGTCGGGCTACTTAATATGGCCGACTCGAACAACGACATGGGCGGTTCACACCTACGGAATTACAGCCGACGCCATACGTTCCGCGCTTGCGCGAGATGTAATGTCTCCAAAACAACAGGCGGCGCTAATCTGTATTGTGGGCCAAAAAACACGAAAACCGGAAGTAGCCGGTCCTCTCTAGACCACCTTCTTCGATTCCATTGGTTATCTGGTATGTTTACCATCGTCACTTCCGGGCTTCACTGATTCGCTAGTCAAGCTGCTAGCCTCCACCAATCACAATGGTAAAAGAATGACCGACTCGAATGGCGGATTACACATTTGAATCAGCTGAAATGAACGCCGACGTGGGCCGATTCGAGCAACCACACCAAGGAGACTCATGTCACGGACGCCGACTCTCTCAAAGACGCCGATTTTCGGTCCGGTGTGAGCCCGCCTTTAATGACCCCGGTTTGTAGGTTGTGGGTTAATGACCCCTGGGTGGTAGAATGAGGGTTAAGGACCCCTGGTTGGTTGGATGAAGGTTGCCTTTGTAATAAAAAAAGGCTATGGGGGGGTTAAACAGAAATTGCGCTCTACAAAAGTAGATTATTTTGGATGCTCTTGTAGAATGATTTTGTGGGAGTCTCTGTTCCTCGGAGGGGAACTGAACTCCACGGAGGTCAAATAATAAGATCGCTGGCACATTACAGCTCAGTGGGGAATCCAAAAAAACACCAACTACATGTTCCATGATTATTCCCATTTATTTTATTGATCACAAACATTCAACGTCAGACTGACAGAATCGTGGTCAAACTGGCATACAGGCCTGTGTGAAGTGGAATACAGGCCAAAGAGGCTGGTGCTCTGCAAAGACTAAACAACAATATATATAAATATATATATTTATAGATATAGTGATATGTAAAAGGTAGTGAAGGCCGTCATTGAGATCTTCTGGATTGGGTTTGAAGACTTTGTCTTTGAAGACAAATATCAAATTTATGATTTTAGACTAGACATCGTGTTTCATGTTGTATATTCTTATATAATAAGGATTGTCTTTTTGTGGTTTTAAAGGCTGGATTACAGTAAAGAGATGTCACTTTGAAGAAAAATATTTTTTAATGCACCAATGGTCAACGCTTCAATATGGTCACAACATCCATATTGAGGTATTTTGACAAATGATCTTGTTATACTTGATTGATGGGGCCAACCCTAGACCATATCAGAAGTAGTAGTGTAGTAGTACAAAGACAATATAATACATCACAGATTATTGTTGCTGTAGGGCAGAAACCTTGTACCTCCATATTTCCTATTTTTCATCAATCAATGCTACTGGCACTGTAGTGTACATGTATAAAATATGAATGCAATATATTGTGGGGAAACAGACACAGACATTGCAATATTGTTTTCCTGCAATATATATATTGAAATGCTAAAAATGTGATTATTCACCTTTCATTTTGTAGACTTCATTTTTAAGTTTAAATGCATCAATCTGGTCCTCTTTAAAGCAGTTAAGACTCTTGATAAACAGCTATGTGCTGTAGTAAACAAAGTTTTTTCTTCAGTGAAGTGGTGACGTCACCAAGTATCTGTGCACATCGCCATGGTGATGCTGCAACGATTTATCGTGCAGCCCTACATGAGAGTTTCTGATCACATATAAATATATGATTAGGGTGCTGAAGAGTTGTTTTTGGACATACAAGGTTTCCACCCGACAGCAACGATACACAGAAGTCACTGGACACCAGATTATATTCCCGATCAAACCGGTGTAGGAACCTGGAATAAGTTAATGACATCACATAACAATAAAAATGTATATATATAGTGTGTGCACTTTGGAAGAAGAAATAAGCGTGTATAAATAAGCGTGTACATGATCACAAATAAGGCAGACAGGTCTTGAGGTACAAGCATTAAGACATGATGTGGAAAATAAAAATAATGTGTAAAAGGCATTCAAGCCTCCCAGAAGACAGCGATCGCCCCGGCATCCTCAGACCGATTGGCTAATGACATTCATGTGTGTACAAGGCAACATATTTCTTTAACAACTCTTTTCTCTCAGTACCGATGAGATTTTTAAGGATTTGTGGAAGGCAGTCCAGTAGTCCTCGTGCTGTCTCATCCCCTGAGCAAGGCACCCAACCCCTTTTGAGTTCCAGGTAGTAATGATCCTCGTGTTTGACCTCTCTGTGGAGCATCCGCCTGTGGATGGATGGATATCCCCGTGTTTTCACCGTCGTATCCTGCAGTTCAGTCCCTCTGATGAGGTTTCATTCAGAAAGAGACTTCAGGGCCCGGGTAGGCTTCCCCCCCACACCAGAAGTCCTCCGGCTGAGGGATTTCCAGCAGCCATGACTCCTCTTCTTTCTCCCCCTCGTTGCTCTTCCTATCCGCCCCCCCCTCCGCCACAGTTTGCAGGACTTTGTAATAGTGACAGTCCCGTCCGTCGTCTGGATTGTACGGAGGTGCCAGGATGTCCAGGAAAGCCGCCGGCCCCCCGACTGTGTCGATCTGATGGAGGTTATCCCGTAGAGGAGTGAGGAGGCACGGCCCGCTGGTCTCCGAGTACTCGACGACCGAGCGGAGCACGGAGCGCCGCAGGGAGGTCGTCTGGAAAGGAGCCAGCGGGGGCTCGAAACGAGGCGGGACGGTGCCGACGGTCTGGTCGTCCTCCAACTTGTCAAAACAGCGGACGCTCACCTTCCCGTAGAGAACCTGACAAAGAGACAAGATACAGTCAGAGGACAATCCTCCTGATAACACCAGTAGTACACAGGTTACTAGGAGGGGGTGATACAGGACTTTATCATGGATCACAATAGAAAAAAGAAAGAAATAATAATAAATAATCATCCTTGATTCTAATATTGAAGACATTTTGTCTTTGAAGGTGTCTCTTGATTTAAAAACAATATAGCGCTCTTTTTTTAATGATCAAGATTTCTCCCCAAAACTTTGACAGAGAGAACGTGGGATCATCAATCAAAAGGTGATATTTTTCATTATTTTCCTGGTGCTAGTCTTTTATTTTCCTGAGCTTAATGTCAAGCTGAAACATTATTTCCAGAGTATCTATCTTCTTTATGGCGACGTATTTGTAAATGAAACAGGACCGAAATGATGTACAATTGTGTTCCTAAAATTGTATAATATTCAATTGTTTAGTTTGTAGTAATTCAATTAAAAAAATGTATACAGGAATATGCAAAATGCATAATTATTGAAATAACACAGCTATTGAACTGTAGTCAATTGATGCAAATGTATTTATTTTATCAATTAGCATGCAGAGAAGGTGGACGTTTGAAGGACCCTCAGGGTCGGGGGGGGGGGGGGATACTATATATATATATATATATATATATATATATATATATATATATATATATAAATAAATAAGAGTGTGAACCACATGTTTTCTGAACCTCATTAAAATGATGCTGATTGAGCCATAAAACCGTTTCTGGTCACGTGTCTGACACACAGGCTAACCTCCCTAGCTACAGCTAGCATCTAGCTTGAACAAATTAAGGGTTAGCTAACAAAACAAGGGGCCGTAATAACACGACGGTGTGTACCAGACCTTCAGCATCCCGTTCATGCCCGGGTGGTCGTGCAGCGGTATGGAGGTCCCGGTCGCCAACAGGAACACCCCCATGCTGAACACCTCCGTCTCGCAGATGTGCATGTAGGACACCGGGGAGCTCTGGAGGTGCCCCGCCGCCCCGGAGCTCCGTTTCCGGGGAGCGATGTTCAGGTCGGCAGCCCTGGCCGCGGTCACCAAGGAGATCAGTTCATTCTGCTGCCCGTCCGCAACGACTTTATTGTTATCATCCCCGTTGGCCGACTTCGCCTTGAAGCCTTGGAAAGCCGTGTAGGCTTGCGTTGCTATCTGCTGGATGAGAGGAGTTTCGTTGTCCCGCGGCATTTTCTGGCTGCGGGGAAAAGCGAACTAACGGTTATCGGCTCCCGAGTCTCCGACCGCAAACACACACAAACCGCCGTGCGAATCCTCCGATGTCAAAAAAGTCCATAAAAAAACACAGAAAAGCGACTTTAATATAAAAACAAACCGCAATTCATGGTCGTTATGTCTAATTTCATCCCGAGATAAGAGACTTCCCCTCCAGTCATTTCCCCCCTCAACGATTCCCCCTCTTGCTCGTCCGCGCTCGCGGGGCCTGCGCACTACACGAAAGGCAGCATGGGACATGTAGTTTCATCAGTAAATAAAAGTGAAACAAATCACGTAAACATGGACAGTGGAGCACTTGCTTGAGCAGCTCGTTTTTAACAGACACCAGTGTGTGATTGTGTAAGATTAGGACCCATACTTCCAGAGAAAAACAGGGGAAAGCTGAGACCGATTTTTCAGTGAGACTACATTTCCCAGATATCCTAGCGATGGATGGAGATGCAGAGGGAAAGGCCAGACAGGCCATTGAACTCTCCACAACCCTTCCTGTTAACGTCGCATCCTCTATCATCCTCTACCAATGGCTGAGTGAACATGCTGTTCCGAACCACACAATCTACAGAATTTAATTCAATAAATCCAATTAATACAATATTTAATGAAGTAAATACAATTAAAGGAATAATCCATGAATACTCCATCTATTGTGGACTGGGGTCAATGTAATTGCCAGTGCAGATTGCACAGGGGTCCACCAACAACAAACAAACAACACAAAAAACAAATAAGTGTGCTGGACTTAAATAATAAAGGTTTATTTTAAAGTATATTAACCAATATAGGTCTAACATAATTATATGTAGTTACATGACCAGATAGCACCAGGCATTAAGGATTAGGTTTAGCTCTAAGTTTAGGGTTTAGGGGCGTGTGTTTTTACATCACTTTGGCGCCCCGTATAGTGCATACCCACTTTTTGCGCCACTGCATACGGGTCATTGTGAGAGGCGAGGACCATCAACGTATTTCATCAGTGAGTTATGAGGTCATACACCTGGTCATTATGTCCTATTTGACATTTATGGGATGTCGGGGGAAAAAAAAGCAGTCGGCCAATCAAACGGCAGCAGCGTTCCCTGCCGGCCGCGGCCTTCTGGAGCAGGAGGAAGTGAACGTGGTTAACCCGACAACAAAGCCCAGGGCTGAGTCACCCAAACACGGTCTGAGCAAAAGCACTCCACTGATCGCATGTGTCCATGTGTGTGTGTGTGTTTGTGTGTGTGTGTGTGTGTGTGTGTGTGTGTGTGTGTGTGTGTGTGTGTGTTTGTGTGTGTTTGAACGGTACATTTGTGTGCGGGTTATGATTCGAGTGCCTACTTTACATGTGTGTATTTTTTTTTTTTTGTGAGACTAACTCAGCGTTTTGTCCGTGTTGCATTCTCTATGACCGGTGAGGAGACACAAAGAGAGCTACTTCCTCTTGAGAAATAATGAGGACAGTTCATTATAGGTTAACACACACACACACACACACACACACACACACACACACACATACACACACACACACACACACACACACTTCCGTGTGGTTGACACATGCACGGTGTCATTGCTCTAGAAGATGAGACCGCGTTGCTTAGAGACGTTGGTCATCATTAGATAAGGCATGTGGTAAAGTAATTAAATGTATTTGGCATCCCAGAGCGTCGGGCAGACAGGTAGTCTATGAAATCATCCTTTGGTTTAATTGTTTATTCATCTCTTCCACAGGTTGGAGGTTTCTTAAAGGAGCATGTTTACACACAGCCATCAGCTCAGTGGCTGGGTTTGTTTTTAGTAGTATTGTTGGGATGGAGAACCTTTTTCCTATCAAGAGCCATCACCCCTGATATAGATGGTGTCATTTCAAAATAAATGTTAAGTTTCCTCTTATAATATGCAAACAGTGTCTTTAAAACCAACTCAATAGAGGTTAATTTGGTTAGATTTAGTAAACAAATGTATTTATTATTTTAATGGCTTAGCATTTTTTACGTACATCATTAAAAAGTGTTATACATGGCACATAGGCTGCACTACATATTATTATTGGCCAGTTTAATAAGGAACACAGTTTTATATTATATGTAATAGGGGGTCTCTCCACTGGGTCTCTATAGGCCTGAATCTTCAGGGCCACCGACCAGCTCGAGGTATTTTATCTGCTGAAAGCATAAAACAATATTTTCTAAATTATTTACTGAGGACAAAATTGTAAAAAAAAAAAAGCCCCCCGTTTGTCCGAGATCGTATTTGCAATTCCTGCCGTTCCTCGGAGAACATAAAGCCGACATTATTCTCGGCCTGTAAAAATGTGCATGACTAACATTGCGGAGAAGTCAAGCAAGCATCCCCATGAGGCCAAGCGACCCTGAATGGAACAAACCATTGTCCCGTCTGACCACAATTTGCATCGGAATATAAAAACACATACAAATACACACATACACGACGTGTTGGACAATATCTATATGTGGACAGACGGGTGGAAGCACAGGTGCATGTATAACATTCAAGTATGCACCAATACGTGTGAGTGAACACACACACAGAAATATTCACACACATTCCTTCGTCCTCTGGAATCAGCATATTGAGACAAAGAAACAATGATAACAGCTGCTTATGGATCACTTAGCGCGACCCGTCAACGTGGCCTTTGTGCGCCGTCAATACGCCGCCTGTTCTCTGTCATCAGAGTTGTCATTATTTCGCGATTGTGTTCCACGGTTGAGAACATGAGGAAAGTCTTTTATTTGTTGCCCCCCCTCACTTTTGGCCTCATTGAATCAGGCCATCATTGAGAATGAAGCCCAACTCTGTTGTTGTCTGTCAAAGAACGCTAACAACCGGAGCCAAAGATTTAAAATTCATAAGCTTGCCGGAAAAAAAAAATGTCTGCATAACTTGAGTGTGAAGCGGCAGGAGACGATGTAATGCTAATGTTTGTTCTTTCCATCAAGAAGATGCTTTCTTCAGACGTCCATGTCGGATCCGTCAGCAGGAACCCACACAACCTCGTCACGACCCTGAAATGTGACATTCTATAGAAAGGTGCTCTTGATGCACACTGTGTTTGTTATACTATATAATTCAATGTTAATTTCAATCATGAGAAAATAAGTTTTCTAGATGAATTTAACATAATAACACTTTGCTGTAAGGTTGACCTTCAATTATGAAGCTAACTTTAACAGCTTCACACAACAATAACGTTTTTAAAGTTTTCTCTCTCTCTCTCTCTCTCTCTCTCTCTCTCTCTCTCTCTCTCTCTCTCTCTCTCTCTCTCTCTCACAACACACACACACACACACACACACACACACACACACACACACACACACACACACACACACACACACACACACACACACACTCTCTCTCTCTCTTTGTTGTTCGTGGTTGGGCTGCAGACCCTGACCACCAAGCTGAGAAGTCTGGATTAGGAATGATGACAGCCAAGGCAATGCTACACACACACTCACACACATAGAGACACTTTATGTTTCTGATCTATCTATCCAACTATAATATGTGTTTGATTTAATAGCAATAAACAGATTACAAAGGATGTTGATGTCTATAATGATGGTGATTAGTAAAGAAGTCTGAAGTCATGCTTTGTTAACTCTGTCTGCAAGACGACAAGCAAACAACTTTTAAAACGCTGGTTTTCTGAATGGAGTCTGGTTGATAAATGCTAGGCTACGCTAACATTGTAGCTGCTCCATCAACACTCCATATAAGGTCATCTAGACATAAATACAGCAGAGTTGTTTGGACCACAGACAGTCTCTGGTTCTTGCACATGGTCTGGTCTGGTCTCTGGACTAATGTGAGCTACTATCTAGACCTCTGGGGGACCACAGACAGTCTCTGGTTCCTGCACATGGTCTGGTCTGGTCTCTGGACTAATGTGAGCTACTATCGTAGACCTCTGGGGGACCACAGACAGTCTCTGGTTCCTCCACATGGTCTGGTCTGGTCTCTGGACTAATGTGAGCCACTATCGTAGACCTCTGGGGGACCCCAGACAGTCTCTGGTTCCTCCACATAGTCTGGTCTGGTCTCTGGACTAATGTGAGCTACTATCTAGATCTCTGGGGGACCACAGACAGTCTCTGGTTCCTCCACATGGTCTGGTTTGGTCTCTGGACTAATGTGAGCTACTATCTAGACCTCTGGGGGACCATGAAGTCACACTTAGAAGGGCTGATAGTGATCACATGATAACTGATCTGTTCTTTACTCTTATGAGACCCGAACACAAACTGAAGTGTTGGGGTTTTGGTTTAGCTCTGTGACAAATGATCCCTACGTCCAAAGCTGATGATGAAATCCACTGCATCTCTATCCATCAGGCCTCCGAGCAGTAAAAGTGTAACACAATGGGGCGGAACCAGCCTGTTTGTCACTGCTGTCGCTGCTTTGATGGAAACTATTACCTCTGTGTAAACGGTCTGACTCCAGTGGGTCTCCTGGCTCTACGTATACCTATAGCCCCTTCCAGACATGCCCCTCCCTCTGTAAATACTCTGTAAACTACCCTGTATGTGATGAATTAAACTTTCATCATCATTATTATTATTATTGAAAGGCTCCAGAACGATTCATCCAATCTTGAAAACGGTCCCGAGAGGAATAAACTGTTGATATGAGTGTTGGCGGTTGATGGGGGAGGGCTGATCGGCGCTGCTGTATGGACAGCAGAGCGGCCCATTGCTATGCTAATGCTCTGCTCGTCACATTCAGAGCCTCTCCTCTGACTCACACATCTGTGCTTTTCTAGTAAATGACGTGAAACCTCCCAGATCCAAATACTGCACACTAATAATAACACATCCGGAGGCTAGTGGCTCCAAACACTGATCATCATCGTTGACCCTTGACCTTTGAGCCCCAGAATTGTTTGGTTGGAGTATAGTAAATACTATGTTCTTCTTCAGATTGCAGTGGAATCATTCCATTCTATTGTATTGTTGTGGAGTTTATAATGAGACATCTTAAATGCCTCCAGAATGATTGATGATGAGGTTGATGAACACATCAGGATGGAGGATCCACCCCATGCTAGTACAGCATTGTGTCCCTTATAATGCTTTAAAATCATACAAGTCGATATTTATTCTTGCAGTCGGCGATTATTATCTGAGAGAAGATCTTAAAGTCGCCTCAAGTTGAGGAGAACTTCCCCGCCAGTGGAGGGCTGGTGTGGAGCTTGAGGAGGGGGGTTGGTGTGTGTGTGTGTGTGTGTGTGTCTCAGGGGCAGGAAGGACTCACCTCCTCCCACCTCCACTCCCCCAGCCTCCCCCCCGGCCAGGCCCTTTGTTCCCCGATGATGTATGAGACAGCGTCTCCCTTGGAGTACCACAGGAACACGACAGCGGAGCAACAACAACCGTCCCATAATGGAGACTGATGGGACGGCTCCCGCTCTCTTCACTTTGTCCGCTACTAAGATTGAGCTGGCGCGGCACTCCAGGCTCCTACGGGGCCCTTGGACAGCTCCGAGAGGGGCCCTCGTAAGGAAAGACTCAACCTGACGGCGGCTCACGTCTGTCGGCCGCGCTGGGTCCCGCCACGGCCTGACAGGTGGATGGACGGATGGGTGACGTATGAGCGGGTGGAACCTGCGCAGGTCTTTGTGGGCTGGGTGACAGTGGAGGAGAGGTGATGGGTCCCTGGTCCTCTGGTTTCCTGTTGGACATTCCTGGGATGACTGAGCTCAGCATCTTTCCCTCAGAGCATTCACAGCGGCTGAATGCTGTCAGCTGAGGGAGGTTTGGTTTCTGCGGGATTTCAAAAAAACACTTGAATTTCCATTATCGGGATCTTCGTAGAGATCTTCACAAAGCTGTCGAGTTCACTATCATGGGAGGGAAGTAAAAAAAAAACAGAGCTCAGGATCCAAAATCTCTGAATCCCTTATTTATTTATCATCATGATGACTCCTTATGATTTCTGATCATCTTATTTAAGTTAATTTGATTGTTTTTCACTACGTAGATGAATAATTATACGACATATATCACACAAATGTTACGTAAAAAAAGTAAAAAGTGCACAATGTTAAAAAATGTACGTCTTATCTGTGATGCAATAGCAATATTTGTTTCTTTTGATGATTATCGGGATAATATATCGCAATTATTTTGACCAGGAGATGTTCATATCGTCCCGTGTTTACTCACACAGCAGCAAAGCTGGGAGTAAATTAACTAAATAAATAAATGAATGTTCGGACCCCTTTTCTGAGAGAGGTTACCATAGAAAGGAAAAATAAAGATAGAGCAAGGCAGACTGTGGGAAAAAAACATGTATAAAAGTAATTGTGAGTAATTGTTTGAATTTCCTGTTTTGCTGTGAGAGTCCCTCCTGAAGATCCTCAAAAACATCCAAATGACTCTCATTATCAGCTTCAGAGGGAAGATGGTGAGATGATGGAGAGATGACTTAATTACCTGAACAGTGATACAGGTGAGGGCAGCACAGTGTGTGTGTGTGTGTGTGTGTGTGTGTGTGTGTGTGTGTGTGTGTGTGTGTGTGTGTGTGTGTGTGTGTGTGCGTAGCATGCAAACAGATCATGAGTCAGACAGGAAATAGATATTGTGATCTTTCAGTGAGGTGCAGGCTCAATTATTGAACAGATAATACAGTGTAATATCAGAATAACTCTCTTCTACAAAAAGACTTTCTCATCATTTCCTGTGGAGGCAACGGAAGGATTAGTTTGATTTAAACAAAAAACCAACAAGTCATAGGTGAAGAAAAAGAAGAAGAAGATGATGATGAAGAAGAAAAAGAACAACTCCAACAACAAAAACAACAACAAGAAGCACAAGAAGAAGAAGAAGATGATGATGAAGATGAACAATAAAGGAAGTTAATAAAAAAACGTACTGGAAACCCTTTAAATTGCACCAATAATGAATAAATACACCTACAACACACAGCGTCACCTGGATTTCTTGCTCAAGTTGAAATAGTTAAACGAAGGAAACAGCAGCAGGCTTGTCGTGTTTCTCGACACGGACTGAAGTTTGTTGTCTCGGCCGTAATGACAAGCGGCTGCTGTCATGAGGGGAATCTGCAGATCCAAAACAAGGAAGTGAAAGCAGTGGATGGAGGCCAGCTCATAGGTCACGCATGTGTTCATGTGTATGTGGATTAATGTTGCCTATTTCAGAAAGTCATGCAGCTAAATACAGACTTCAGATTCCGTGACATGGAGTCCGTTGGTGAAAAGTGTGGAGGATGTTTGGCCAAACGGTGACGTTGTAGGGTGAAGGAAGCAGTAACTCGGGTAGTTTTACTGTCACAGATACTGGTTGCTATGGTGATGGAAAGAGATTTAAAACAAATGTCAACACTCAAATGTTCAAATTTCTCAATAATTTTGCTGCAGAAATCCATGTTCCCCTTCCAGGATGAGTTACAATAATGTTGATGGTCTCCTGACCTTTTGATCTCACATCACCAGCTCTAAATGTCATTCATCCAACAGGCCAAATATCCAAATATCTTTCAACAACAAGGCAGATCAAAGGGCTTTACATAAAACATTAAAAGCACTGCTAAAAAAAATCATTAAGCATGTAAATCAAATTCAAATGTAAAAACAAATTATAAAATTCAAAAAAATTCAAGAACTATTTTGGAAAAGTTTTAAAAATAGCCTCAGCTGTAGTTTGTGTTTGTTGCTCATTGCCGAATTCTAATTCAGTAAATTATCATTTTTTAGGCATGCTAGGATGCCGATGTTCACATTTTGCACCACAGCTTGTATTTCACGATGACCAAATATGGAATTTATGGCTCCGGTGAGTTTTTTTTAAAATCTTGAAATGTCCCATCGGACACCTGTTGGTGACGCCCGGCAGGAAATCTCGCCTGACCCTACACACCCTCAACATTATACAATATTAAAATAAATAAAAACAAGGTCACAATAGTGTCGCCATATACTGATAATGATGTTAACTTTTGCTGCTCCGTCCGTGTGGAGTTTCATCACCCGGCTCTGTTTGTAATTGAAGGTTCGCCCACAGATCGCTGCCGTGTAACTGTGTGTGTGTGTGTGTGTGTGTGTGTGTGTGTGTGTGTGTGTGTGTTTATTGTTCAGGGGGCAACAGCCAGACTCAGTGATGTGGAAATATTGGCTATGGATTTCTTATGGTGTCATTCATCTCTTCATCGTTTCTTTCTCGCTCTCTGATAACATCGGGTCGTCTCTGCTAAATGACGGATCATTCCACCGCAAACACCACTGCGTTGAAAGTGGACCAATTTATCAGCTCACTTTATTGCTCTTCTTCTGTGTGTGTGTGTGTGTGTGTGTGTGTGTGTGTGTGTGTGTGTGTGTGTGTGTGTGTGTGTGTGTGTGTGTGTGTGTGTGTGTGCTCCTGGTGGGTAGATGTGAAACTGTGGGGGAAACTATGAAAAACAGACTTTCTCTTGTCTTTCTCTTTATTAATAGGACTGATAGTAGAATAAACATATTATCAGGCGTCAACCTCCGGTTCTGAAAAGTGAAGCCAACAACTTGCATTCTCTCTGCTGGCCATCAGGGGGCAACTGCTCTGGTTGTGAAAAAGAAGTCTGGTTGTATAGAAGTCTATGAGGTTTACCCTATTATTTATGTATTTATCTATTTATTATGTCAGTAAAACTTGCAATCATGAGTTTATAATCTAATGATGGAACCTGGTCCTGGTCCTGGTCCTGGTCCTGGTCTGCTCCAGATTTCTGCCTAAGTCTGTTAAGGCAGTTTTTTCCCTCCGCTGTGACGCTGCTGGTGATGTCGGAGTGTGATATTCGTTGACTTTGAAAATGTTCGATGTGTAAAGTGTCCTGAGATAATGTTTGTTATAATATGACCCTATAAATAAAAAGGCACAGGTGGGCGGACATAAAGTCGATCGGAGGGCTGATGAGACTCAAACAACATCCAAAAAGACTGGAAATCTAGCAAAACACACACGAGGCTGATAATTTCAGAATAAAACAGGAAATAACCAACATAAACTTAAGGTCTTGACAATTTCAAGTTGTCTATTATGGTCCATTTATAGACTAAAGCAGGGGATGGTTTAGGGGGCGGGGCTACATTGTTTTTTGTTGGGTTATTTTTAGCAGGTGGAGTCCAAAACGAGAGCTAAAAGAGGGAGAATATTGGTCTAACAATCACCGGACACAAACACAACTATGATAGTGTTGCTTTGTAACCACTACTGTAATGAAGGGATTGCTTACTAAACATTATATGGGGACATTTATGAACGTGGATCCGTCTGCTAAAAGTCACGGTGTCAGCAGTGAACCAGTTAGACTTTCCATGTCACAGCCACAAACATGAAAGTGTTTCTGAACCGCATGAGTTCACTTTCACTCTGCAGACACGACAATTTTCCAGCAACCTTGATGATTTATGAATAAACAATCTGTATGCTTATTATTATTACTATCATTTTTGTTTCTCTGCTGCGGCAACCGGTCGGTCAGACCGGCTGGTGATAATCAGTTCCTCGTCTGGTCCATTCTTCCTGTTCTTCGTGAGCAGACTTCAGTTCCTTCATGGGCCAAGGATCCAGTCATTCAGCCCATCAGTCCACAGGGTATATGCAGGAAGAGCTGGGCCTGTTTTATTATGACTAAACACACACTCTCATATACACCCACGGACGGGCGGAAACTCCCTATGGACGGACATAAATGTCACAGAGAGCACATCAGATGTCACAAACACGCATCTAAACAGTGTGTTTTTAGGTTATTTATGGAGGGCTTGACCTTTTTTCCTTTGTTTGTCTCTAAGAGTAACGTTACAAACCTTCTCATAGACTTCCATGTAATCAGACTTCTTAGGGCAGGTGTGTCAAACTGATCCAGTAAAGGGCCGCTGTGGCTGCAGGTTTTCATTCCAACCAAGCAAGAACACACCTGATCCAACCAATCAAGGTGTGAAGGCAAATCAGGTAGGTGAATAAGTCGAGTCAGGTGTGTTCTTGCTTGGTTGGAATGAAAACCTGCAGCCACAGCGGCCCTTTACTGGATCAGTTTGACACACCTGTCTTAGGGGGTCGCCCCCTAATGGCCAGTCGAGAGGATGCAGGTTTAAGGCACTTTATATTTGGCTTCACTTTTCAGAATCCTCTTCTCATCACTTTAAAATATATTTTCAAAAATTAGATTTTTCTTGAATTCTCACATTTAGAGCAATGAAATGAAATAAAGCAATGAACACCAATGCTGCCCTGTGATTAGTGTGGCCCGGTGGCACCATCACCTCTGATTTCAGGTAGGGTGGGGGTTAGCTGTAGCAAACTAGTTGAGGATAATAACAGCACTAATATCGTTAGGCGGAAGGTGAAAATTGATCATCAGAAACGGAACAAGCACTCGATGTTAACGAGAGGAAGTTCAAAGGCTCTGAAACCCAACGAGGGCAGCTCAGAGTCTCTTCACAACACAATGCCAACGAGGACAATTAACAAGACGAGGATGATGACGTCAGCGATTGTAATGATGATGAAGGACCTCGGATTCAGGTCCATCCAACACCAGACAGTGAAGTAGTCTAGGACCAATTACTGTTTTATTTTTGTCCCTTTTGAAATGTTGTTGTGCTGAATCCACGTTGTCATTTATCTGCTGGCACCATCAAGTGGTATGGTTTGTTACAGCATCATTCTGTTCAATAAATGATCAAGAAGATAAAAAAAGATAAACATCTCCAGTAGGGCTGCAGAGGGCGCCATTGTAGAGCGGATGTCGCCTGTTCCTTGTTTCTCACGGGGCGGAACCGGAACCTTCTTACATTTGTTTTTTATTTAGTTTAATTATTTTTAATTGAACATAGCACACACATACAAACAGCTCGTAGAGGAAAAAACACAAGCAATACACGATAACACCGCAGTCCTTCAAAATAATAAAAAAATAGAATAAAATAAAAAAATAAAACCTGAAAAAACGTGGATTCAAAAAGTAAACACGGTCAAAATAAATATGTTCCAATCATCTAAGAAAGACCATTAAAACACAAAATGGAAAAGTGGGGCAAGGCCATGAAATAAATAAAGAGCGTACACGGTTGTTGTTTCCACCCGGTCGCACATTGAGGCTGCGCTGCCGGTCACTTCCGGGTTAGAGGTTACAATACACACATGTGAGAGCTGCAGAGAACCGACGGGACCAGAATACAACATTTACTTCAGGTTTCGTAACTAATAATTTATATTTTTTACATCTCGACGTGTAACAGACGTGTGTGTGACGTCAGCTAGCATTAGCATTAGCTCCGTTGCTACATGCAGAGAAACACGAACTGTGTGTTAGCTTGTATTTATGATTTTCCTCTTTAGTTTAACGACAGATGACATAAAACAAAGTGTTTAACTGCATCCAGACGTTAAAATTAAACCGTGAGTGACGTCAGCAGCGTGTTTTCTGGAGGTTCTTCATTCATGTAATGTTGTACAAGCCATTAAAATAGTTTTTTTATTACATTATTGTAGGGAGACACAAAGGTTGCATAAAAAGAATGACTTGTGAATATTGTGTGTCCCAGCACACTATTTGAACTTTCCATATAAAATGTGAATATTATAAATAAATAAATGTAGAATGGTTTCTGTTCCAGTTTGGGTCAGAAAAGCTGTACCTTTTTTCAAATGAAAAAATAATTAAATAATCTTAAAATGCTTAAGCCGACAGGATGGACGGGAAAGTGAAGGAACAGAAGCGACACACGCAGAAGCACAGCGGGCCGAAGGCGGAGAGGAAGAAGCTGAAGAAGCAGGGCGAGTCCACGGAGGAGGATGCTCGGAAACGCAACCCCAAAGCGTTCGCCGTTCAGTCGGCCGTACGCATGGCCAAGACCTTCCACAGGTGAGTCCTGATGGCTCTCATGTGTCAGACACACGGAGACGTTACTCTATTGGCCTTCATGATCACCAATTTGAATTAATAATTCCAGTATTTTCCAAGAGAAACGGTACATCTGTGCTCTTTGTGTATTTTCTTTCAGGTCACAGGACATAAAGACCAAAAAACATCACATCCCCCATGTAGACCGGACTCCCCTGGAGCCCCCTCCCATTGTGATCGTAGTGGTCGGACCCCCCAAGGTGGGAAAAAGCACCCTGATCCGCTGCCTGATCAAAAACTTCACCCGACAGAAGCTCGGGGACATATGTGGTCCTGTGACCATCGTCTCTGGTCAGTTTCCTTCATTCATTCCTAAATGCATGTTGAACCATGATGTCATCATTGTTGTGCATCTGATGAGACCCCTTTTTATGTTTTCTGTAGGGAAGAAGCGTCGACTCACTTTCATGGAGTGTAACAACGATATTAATACAATGATTGACCTCGCCAAAGTAGCCGACCTGGTGAGTTGTGGGGGAAAAAAGTACATTTAATGAATTAAGCATATGGGGGTAAAGAAGAGGAAGAAAGATTTTATTGTTATTTTGTATTTTTAGAACAGAATCTGTGTCGAGAAAAATGTCACTCAAGCTTTGATTTAATGTCAAAAGTCGATGTTTATTCTTATTTCAACCTCATATTTAACATTTCAACTCAGCATTTTGACTTCATTCACAAAACCCTTAATACGCTTAATAACTTGAATAGACTCTAGAAATGTTCTCAACTAAATTTAAGTTTCACTTAATAACAATGTGGGTTTTTTTTTCTCCTTCCAGGTTTTGATGCTGATCGACGCCAGCTTCGGCTTTGAGATGGAGACGTTTGAGTTCCTCAACATCTGCCAGGTGCACGGCTTCCCTCGCATCATGGGCGTGCTGACTCACCTGGATTCCTTCAAGAACAACAAGACTCTGAGGAAGACCAAGAAGAACCTCAAACACCGCTTCTGGACGGAGGTGTATCAGGTAAACGCCAACACACCCGTGCTGCTGAAAACGTCCCCGTTTTTGTTCATAACCCGAACGTTGAAGATGAATCTCATGTTTGAACCCATCAGGGTGCAAAGCTCTTCTACCTGTCTGGGATGGTTTACGGGGAGTATCAGACTCAGGAAGTGAAGAACCTCGGCCGCTTCATCTCCGTCATGAAGTTTCGTCCTCTGGTGTGGCAGACCTCCCACCCGTATGTGCTGGCTGACCGGTGAGTCCATCTCCAATAACATTCATATTATTAACTAACATGATAAATAAAAGCTTTAGGAATGTTGTGTCTGCTGTTTATGGTCACGATTATTGTTTTCTTAATTGTCCTTTCTGCATTCGAACAGTATGGAGGACTTAACTGACCCCGAGAAGGTGAGGACCGACCCCAAGTGTGACCGGACAGTCTCGCTCTACGGCTACCTGCGAGGGACGTATTTGAAAAACAAAGGCCAGGTCCATATCCCAGGTACGTTAGCGCTGGTGACTGACGGGAACTTTTTGTAACTTTAGGTATTCACTGGATCCCACAAGACACATCAGCTGGTTTACTACAGCTGGATGAACCCAAAATAAACGATTTAGCTGTGATTTAATATCAATAAACAGATAAAAAAAGATGCTGAAATAACTCCATAATGATGGTGATTCATAAAAAGTCTGAAGTCATGCTTTGTTAGGTCTGTCTGCAAGACGACAAGCAAACTACTTTTAAAATGCTTGTTTTCTGGATGGAGTCTGGTTGATGCGTGCTACGCTATATGCTAACATTGTAGCTGTGGGTTGTCGGTCTCTGCAGGCATCGGGGACTTTCAGGTGGCGGACGTAAACTTCCTGCCCGACCCCTGCGCTCTGCCGGGCGCCCGGAAGAAGAGAGCGCTGAATGAGAAGGAGCGTCTGCTCTACGCCCCCATGGCCGGCGTCGGGGGGGTCGTGTACGACAAAGACGCCGTGTATATCGACCTTCCTGCTGCCCACGTCCACCAACAGCAGGTGTGTGTGTGTCAGAAAACTTTCCACTGTGTGTTTCTAGAAGCTTCATGTATGTTGTGCTTCACATGTGAGCATTTCATTAGATTTAATGTCTTGTTTTTTACTCTCTCCCCCGGTTCAGGAGGAGGTGCGGCCCACCACGGAGCTGGTCCAGTCTCTCATTGACACACATGCCACCCTGGATGCCAAGATGGCTGCCAGTAAAGTGTCTCTGTTCAGCGGCTCTGCCACGCTGGAGCCCGAAGACATCGGCGAGGAGAGCGGGTGAGACCCTTCTCAGTGAATTCATACATGGCTTAAATGATTGAGCTCTAGGAGCCGACACTCTGTTGGAGGCCCGGGACGTATTACTGGGCCCGCTAGAAGGAAGGGAGGCAGGGGAGAACCAGGACCAGGACTACGGAGTCAGGCTGAAGCTTTTCCAAAGGGACTCTGGTGTCTCTACCACAACCACTTTCGTCCACAGGGACCGCCGAAACCCAAAATGAAAATTCCTTGTGTTGTTTCGCTCCTGCAGAGAATATTGCTGCAGCCTTGTTTTTCTCAGATAACTTCAACTGTTCTTGTTTTGTGTGTGTTTAGAGAGAAGGAGGGTCCTCAGGAAATCAGTGTCTGGGACCCGAACACCCAGAGGAAGAGGAGGAAGGTGGTCTTCGCTGGGGAAGAGGAGGAGGAGGATGAGGATGTCAGCGGCTCCAGTGATGATGACGACGAGGACGCTGACAGTGAAGACGGTGAGCAAGAGGAGCAGGAAGAGGATGAAGATGGTGAGCAAGAGGAGCAGGAAGAGGATGCAGATGGTGAGCAAGAGGAGCAGGAAGAGGATGAAGAGGAGGACCACATGTCCAAGTTTCTCAAAGAGGCAAGAGCCAAATGTGACGAGACAGAAAAGACAACGGACGCTCCGCCGGTGAAGAAAGTGAAACTGGAGGAGAGGAAGGCCGGGGACGCCGAGGTGCCGGCGTTTGCCGACAGTGAAGATGACCTGGAGGTAAGCGAGGAAGAGGAGGAGGAAGAGGCTGTGAGAGCAGGAGACTCTGGACACTGTTCTGAGGAGGAGGAGGAGGAGAGTGATGATGATGAAGAGGAAGAAGACGATGAATCGGGGGGTGAGGATGATCCAGCCGTCGCTGCAATGGAGGAACAAGCAGCGAGTGAGAGTGATGATGATGATGAAGAGGAGGAAGAGGAGTCTGACGATGAATCGGGCGGAGAGGAAGATGCATTCGTCGCTGCAATGAAGAAACAAACAGCGAATGAGAGCGATGAGGAAGAGGAGGAAGAAGAGCAGGGTAAGCACACTGTGGATCTGTTTTTTAGTTGGATATACTTTGATTTTCGGGTTTTACTGAAGACCATTTCTTTCCTCTGAGTTGATCCTCCTGTTTTCCGTCGGCAGGTTGTCTGCGGTGGAAGGAGGGTCTGCAGCAGAAAGCATCCACCGCGTTTCTACGGCAACAAGAAGCCGCCCCCAATCTGAGAAAGCTGGTTTATGGTTCAGGTAGCCGAAGGCTCCGTTTGCATTGTGTGCACAATGAAATGTATTGAATAGAAGAGACGTACCGTTATATCTGTGGTATGATTTCAGTCGTGGAGACGGATGCTTCCGACGATGACGACCAGGAGTTGGGCGGGTTGTTTCGAGTCAGCCGACCTCAGAACAAGAGCAAACTGTTCCAAGTCAACGGCGTCGACTGTTCCCGCTTCAGCGCTGACTCCTCCCACAACTGGGACCTGGAGGAGGTACGGTGCTTCCTAAAAACCTCCCTTTGACCGGGGGAACTTTCTCTTTAGAGGACCGTGGTGCATTTTAAATACACAAACGTATTCAAATGAAAGTGTTTTTTTGTTTTCCAGATGCTGAACTCCATCAGGGACTGCTTTGTAACGGGGAAGTGGGAGGAAGACCAAGATGCCGCCACACTGCTGAAGGAAGATGGTAAGAAAGGAGAACCGACCCCAACCCCCCTCCCACCAAAATAAAACCACATGGTTCTCATTTGTTCTTGTTTTGCTCGTCTAGAGGAGCTGTACGGCGACTTTGAGGATTTGGAAACAGGAGAAGTCCACAAGGACAAAAAGGCTCAGCAGGATCAGCCGGAGGTACGTATTTATCTTTATTTATGTGGAATAATAAACGTATTAATAACTGCCGATCATCTAGACACCATCAACAGTGCTGATATCCAGTGTTCTAGTCATGTACAATAACATCTATCCCACTAGACTGTAATATATTTATATTATATTAGGTTTTGTAATACTGTATTCATCACTTCATTGGATATTTAATTATAATAATACTTTACATGCAAAGATGCACAAAAAGGACTGCTATTATGTTGAAAACATTAATATCTTTAGTTTCCTCAGTCAGATGATTGTTTGTACTCGTTGTGACCAGCAGAATGGTGGGAAAGACGGTGATGATGATGATGATGATGATGACGAAGATGATGATAATCCACAAGGCGTGAAGGTGGACGACGACGAGGTCCAGAAGAAGAAGCGTCTGGATAAGAAACGAAGGCTGAAGGAGCGCTTCGATACGGACTACGACGACGGAGACGCCACGTACTTCGACGACCTGAAGGAGGAGATGCAGAAGCAGGCCGAGGTACCCGGACGGGTTCGATGCCCACAAACTTCCAGAAAGATCAGATCCCTTTTTATCCCTGGCTCATGTGTTTGAATGTGTTTCCTCAGCTGAACAGGGCGGAGTTCGAGGACGTGGACGACGAGACCAGAGTTCAGTACGAAGGCTTCCGACCGGGAATGTACGTCCGGATAGAAATCTCCGCTCTGCCCTGTGAGTTCATCACCAACTTCGATCCCCATTATCCCATCATCCTCGGGGGCCTGGCCTCCGCCGAGGGCAACGTGGGATACCTGCAGGTATATTTACTCACATAACTAGGATTGAACAGAACGAGAGGATGAATTAGCTGTGTTTGAGACGGTCCCCCTGTGTGTTTACGGGCAGATGCGTCTGAAGAAACACCGCTGGTACGGCCGCATCCTGAAGACCAGGGACCCCCTCATCCTGTCGCTGGGCTGGCGGCGCTTCCAGACCATCCCCCTCTACCACATCGAGGATCACAACGGACGCCACCGCCTGCTCAAATACACACCGCAGCACATGCACTGTGGAGCCTCCATCTGGGGTAAGACGCTGCTCCGGCTACGATGAATTCCTTTTATTCCTGAAGAAATGCTCAATAATAACAACTCGTATTCTGTCTCTCGTCACCAAAGGTCCCATCACACCACAGGGCACCGGCTTCCTGGCTGTGCAGTCAGTAGCAGGGACTAAAGTAAGTCTCCTGTTGCAGCACTTTAGATCACTTTCACTTTGGATTCTGCAGAACGTCACATTCCAACTAAATCCCAGTAGAAGTGAGAACTTAAATGGTTAACATATGATGTGTTTGGGTTTAAAATGTTACTCTCATGTGGCTCCAAGTCTGAAACACCTTGACTAAATGATTTGAATGTAATTATGTAACTACAGACCCATTATTGTCTTTGTTCAGCATCTATTCAAATGTTAAAGGAAGTAAACGGGTTTAGAACATTATGATGGAAGTATATGACGGCATGTTTGCATGCAAAACTACCTGCATGGGATTAGGAGGTTAAAGGCTTATAAATGCCTGTTGTGTTTTTCCTGCAGGCTAATTTCCGTATTGCAGCCACAGGAGTCGTCCTGGACCTGGATAAGTCTGTGACCATCGTGAAGAAGCTCAAACTCATCGGTTACCCCTACAAGATCTTCAAGAACACCTCCTTCATTAAGGTAGGACACTTTTATGGGCTTCTGTCCATAGATTTCAACATTATAGAGATATCATTTGCTCAAGTATGTCTTTAGTGTCTGTTTTATTAGAGGTGTTAGAGCGGTATAATTCAATATACTGCATTTATTCTCAAAAATACTACAGATTTTTAATAGTTTAAAGTCGAGCTGAAATTAAAAATGTCGTATTAACCCTTTTAGATCACATCCCCGTTCATATTGTATACAGAAAAAATGACAAAAAATCTACTTATTCTTATTTTTATATTAAAATCCAGTCTTCCTGGAAAACAAAACATAATGTATTGAATTGTAAAATGTATGTATCGTGCATGACGCATCGTATTTGTTGCCCATTTAAATCCCACATTTTTATAATATGATTTTATTGTTTTATCAACTTGGAAGCATAAACTTCAGGGATTATTTTGACGTCGCACATCGAACAAAATGTCTTTTTGAATTAAAGAAAGACAAACATGTTTATAAATGAGGGCAGATTTTCCCTCCATTCAACGTGAAGAAACGGCTCTATAATAACATTAACACTACTGAAGTGCAGCGGTTTGATTGAGGTTTGTCTCACAGGGGATGTTCAACACGGTGCTGGAGGTCGCTAAATTCGAAGGTGCTTCTATCCGAACGGTATCGGGGGTCAGAGGTCAGATCAAGAAGGCGCTGTCGACGCCGCCAGGATCTTACAGAGCCACGTTTGAGGACCGGCTGCTTATGAGTGGTGAGTGTCTGCTTTTTATGGCCTGTTTTTATTCTCAGAACATAAAACATGTGATACGGTATTCATAAACGTCCTCGGAGAGCGATGACCTTGATGCCGGGGGTTTTGTTGTTGTTGCAGACGTCGTGTTCCTGCGTTCCTGGTATCCGGTCTCCGTCCCTCAGCTCTACAACCCCATCACCTCTCTGCTGCTGCCCGTCGGTCACAAGGACAACTGGGCGGGCATGAGGACCCTGGGCCAGCTCAAATTCGACCTGGGCATCCGCAACAAACCCAACGCGGACTCTCTGTACAAGGTAGAGGCCGAGGGGGGTCTGATCAAAGAATACAGGATTCTCTGGTGCAAATATACAGGATCTGTAATCCAGCATCCTGACGTGTGTGTTTCCCTTCCAGCCGCTCGTCCGAGCCAAAAGGCACTTCAACCGTCTGCACATCCCCAAGGAGCTCCAGAAGGCTCTGCCCTTCAAGAGCAAACCCAAACAGCAGCAAGCCAAAGGAAAGACGCCGAGAGATCTCCAGAGGCCCAGCGTGATCCGGGAGCCCCATGAGAAGAAGGTGAGATCTCTACAAGATCCTTTTGTTTTGGATTCTTGTCGCTTGGAGAACCTGGACCGCTGTAGTTAAAAACTGTTTCTCCTTTTTTAGGTGGCGGCTCTGCTCAAAGCTCTCAGCACGGTCCACAACTACAAGACGAAGAAGGCCCACGTGGTGCAGCACGCCAAACACAAGGAGTTCCTGCAGCAGAAGGAGAAACAGGAGGAGGCCAAGCTGAAGAGACAGAAGGAGGCGCGTAAAAAACTGTACCGCGTTCAGGGACAGGCGGACCAGAAGAAGCAGCGGTCCAGTCTGAAGGGGGCGTCCCAGGACGACTAAATCCCAGAATCTGGACTCAGGAGGGAAAAACCTCTGCGGACTGAGACTGTTGCACGTTTTCATAACTGTGGCAGACATTTTTATTGTATTTTTTTTTCTAGATGTATTCATATTGAACATCAGCTGTAAAGGAGAAGCTAGGAACCTTTTTAATTAAACACATGTCGATGTACCTGCATATTTGAGTTTTGGGGCATTTGGTGGTTTTATGGGCGAGTATTCCAAATATGATCCAATCCAAATGTACTTATAGTGCACGTTTAAAAACAGTTTACCAAAACTGTTGTACAAACAAATACAGCAAAGACAAAAAGACTGAGAACACGCTAAAATAAGACATATAAAACAATAAAAGCAAAGTTAGAAGGGGCAAAGCATCTCTGACAGAGAGTGAGAGGCCAAATAATATATTTAAAAAATGTTGGTGTAGTCATGGCGATGTCACCCAATGGTTTACTTAACAGCAGGGGTTACATTGACATGACATGGAGGTCTGTGTGAACTTTCACATACATTTCCTGTTTTTTCCCTTTTATTGAGAAATCCTTTGAGTTTGTTTTTGTTGCAAAAAAATATATGATATTTTGGGGTCAAACATTCATCTTCCTAATAAACTAAACAAGCGATGGATACATTTATGCGAACGTATCGCTTGGTGAAGCTCTTATTGTGAAGGGCTCCTACCGGAAGTGTCGCTGCTGCTGCCGCCGGCGGTCCTGAGGCGACCCCGAGCAGCAGCCGGTCGGTCCGGGAGAACCAGAGCCGGTCGGTGGGTGGTGGTGCACGCATTTCAACAACATTAGCCGCTCGCTGTGCAGACGGACCGTCGGCTGGTTTACGAGGATGGTTCTTCACAAGATGGCCCCGACTAACGTCATGCAACACTCGGCAGAAGCGGGTGAATAAACTTTTTAACTCGTTAGCGCAGCTAGCGTAAACAGTTAGCGTGTAGCCTGCGATGCTAACTGTAGTCAGGCTTATTGATTAGTCTTTTTACTGATTTCTAACTGTCCACTCGGAACACCACGTGTCAGTGTGTGACAAGTTATCCGAGCTAACTTTGACGTGACATGTAACCGGATGCAGCAGTTTATTTTTATACAATACAGTTTAACATTAATGTCAGTTTGAACTTTAACTGTTATAATTATAATGTTAATGAAAGTTAAACATGTAACACAGAGATGCCATTCTGACCTCTATAAAGGCAAATAATAATAATAATAATATATACATATATTTAAAAATATATAGTCTTAATGGGTAGATGGGTAAAGATTTCCTGTTTAATATACAATTTTTGATATGTATAATTATTTTATTTTATTTTTTATTCTAATCAGTAAAAATGCATTTTAACCCTTTTATCATATTTATTCATATTGTTCAACTATTTAACATATATGTTGAAAAAAATTACAAAATAAAACAATCTTGTCGTATTTTAACTCTTAAAAGTCTCTTTAAAATTAAAGCCTACTGATTTATTGGTTGGCCTATTCAATCAGCTGATATTAGCATTTTATTAGTTGCATATATATACAGTATATATATATATAATCTCATATAAGACTGAGTTTTTTAGGCATCATGATTTCTTTTGATGATTCACTTTTTGAACTTCGGTCTTCTCCCTGAAGTATGTCATGTTTTCGTTTTTTCTTCCCAGGATGCGGATGTCCATTAGAGTCCGAGCTGCGAGCCGTGCTGCAGCAAAGGATCATGGTCCTGGACGGTGGGATGGGGACCATGGTCCAGCAGCATAAACTGGAGGAGGAAGATTTCAGGGGCGACGAGTTTAAAGACCACCCTCTTTCCCTGAAGGGCAACAACGACCTCCTCAGTATCACACGGCCCGATATCATTTACACCATACACAAGGTACTGCAGGATTCTCCCAGAATGCACCACTGATATCAGCCACCATGTCTCTCATGTGTCCTGCCTGTCCCCTCCGCGTCGACAGGACTACCTCCTGGCTGGTGCTGACATCATCGAGACCAACACATTCAGCAGCACCTCTGTTGCCCAGGGCGACTACGGCCTGGAACACATGGTATGTTGTCTGAAGCATGCTAGGCCCGATTTCACCGTTTATTTGCATTAATAACGTTTTTTTTAATCCATATTATATTATTATTCTATGATAGTTTTCTTAAAATTCGATTTTAAGGTTACTTACAATTACGCAATATATCGCGTTACTTATGGTATTCCTAATTATTTTGCGATATATTGAATCGTCACCTCTGCATCGTGATGCGTGTCATGTTTCCAGCCAATCAGAGCCCTCCCATATAATCATAAATCCAGTCCCAAGCTCACGCATTGCTTTAACATGTGTGTTTGTTTGTCTTGCAGGCGTATCGTCTCAACAAGGCGTCTGCAGAGCTGGCGAGGAGGGCCGCCGATGATGTCACCAAACAAACAGGTCAGCTGATCTTTCAGCATTTATCAGACACAATCACTGACTCTGGAGGATGTTTTATTACATGTGTTTAATCTGTTTCTGGTACCAGGTTGTAAACGCTACGTGGCCGGAGCCGTCGGTCCCACCAACAAGACCCTGTCCGTGTCCCCGTCTGTGGAGAGACCCGACTTCAGGAACATCAGTGAGACCCCCAAATATCTCATTTATATCATGTCAATACGCATACGAGTGTGTCATAGCAATGTAATGAGTGTGTGTGTGTGTGTGTGTGTGTGTGTGTGTGTGTGTGTGTGTGTGTGTGTGTGTGTGTGTGTGTGTGTGTGTGTGTGCGTGTCCTCCAGCGTTCGATGAGCTCGTGGAAGCCTACTCGGAGCAGGTCAGAGGGCTGTTGGACGGAGGAGCAGACATCCTTCTGGTTGAAACCATCTTCGATACGGCCAACGCCAAGGTCCTCCCATCTCATTGGTTTAAACACTTTCATTAAACAAGTAAACTGGTTTTGCACGATTTGAAGGCAGCGAGTCGTAACTGCGGAAGAGTTGTGGTTGAGTTAAACGCCGTCACCCAGAGGTGTTTGGTGGATTTCACAGAGCTGGATTCACTGTTTCGAGCAAGAGACACATCGGCTGGTTTACTACAGCTGGATGAACTCATGCTTTTTTAAAGGATTTTGTCTTACAGGATGATGTTGAAGAGTTTGTACAGTTGTCCTCTATCTCTCCCCCCTACAGGCCGCCTTGTTTGCCATCGACCTGCTGTTTGAAAAGAGCTACGAAAGGAAGCCTATATTTGTACGTCTGTGATATTTTATTCATTTAAATATTGTATATTGTGTTATATAATCAAACTATATGCATATAAAGATCAAAGAAGATGAGGTGAATGTGGTGTGCAGGGTTAAGTTCTTTGAACGCTCTTCTCTCCGTCTTGTTCAGATCTCAGGAACCATCGTGGACCGGAGTGGACGGACGCTGTCCGGTCAGACCGGGGAAGCCTTCGTGGTGAGCGTGTCCCACATGAACCCTTTGTGGTGAGTTCACTGGAGTTCACCCGTAATCACATGTATAACTATGAACCAGAGGTGGGCCAGCCTCCTCCTGTCTGTTCTTCCTGTCTGTTGGTCTGAACTCTAGTTTCTTACTGGTTTTGTCCCCGTCTGTTGCTCTGAACTCTAGTTTCTTACTGGTTTTGTCCCTGTCTGATGGTCTGAACTCTAGTTTCTTACTGGATTTGTCCCTGTCTGTTGCTCTGAACTCCAGTTTCTTACTGGTTTTGTCCCTGTCTGTTGCTCTGAACTCTAGTTTCTTACTGGTTTTGTCCCCATCTGTTGCTCTGAACTCTAGTTTCTTACTGGTTTTGTCCCCATCTGTTGCAGCATCGGTCTGAACTCTAGTTTCTTACTGGTTTTGTCCCCGTCTGTTGCTCTGAACTCTAGTTTCTTACTGGTTTTGTCCCTGTCTGATGGTCTGAACTCTAGTTTCTTACTGGTTTTGTCCCTGTCTGATGGTCTGAACTCTAGTTTCTTACTGGTTTTGTCCCTGTCTGTTGCTCTGAACTCTAGTTTCTTACTGGTTTTGTCCCTGTCTGTTGCTCTAAACTCTAGTTTCTTGCTGGTTTTGTTCCTGTCTGTTGCTCTGAACTCTAGTTTCTTACTGGTTTTGTCCCCATCTGTGTTGCAGCATCGGTCTGAACTGTGCCTTGGGGGCGACGGAGATGAGGCCGTTCATCGAGGCGATAGGAAAAAGCACCACGGCTTTTATAATCTGTTATCCCAACGCAGGCAAGTGAGACTCAGACTGAATGCTGGGAAGTTGAGTTTCAGCTGTTGGTGTCGGCTGTCAATGATTCTGCTGTTCAGCTGCAGCACACGTTGACCTGTGGTCTATTTTCTGTTGCATCATGTGTCCGACTGTCCAGGATGATGTCATGTGATGTCTTTTTTTTCCTGTTAGGTCTTCCCAACACGTTTGGAGGGTACGACGAAACCCCTGAAGTAACCGCCTCCAATTTAAAGGTTCCATTGTCTTATTATTCAGGGTTTTAAAAGACCAAACTGTTCAATACGTTGCAGTAGTTTTAAGCACATTTTGATGATTATCAGGATAATATCGTGAATTGTAATTATTTGGGCCAGGTTGACATTTTCATGTCTCGTCTGGAGAACATCCTGGTTCGAGTAAAAAAAATAGAAAAATGTGCTCCTGTGTCTGCAGGAGTTTGCTACGGACGGACTCGTGAATCTCGTGGGAGGCTGTTGTGGGACGACTCCGGGACACATCAGGTCACTTCTTCCTTTCTGACAAGCGTCAGTCTTAAATGTCATGCATTTTTGGAAATATCTAAATATTCCCCTCCCATCCTGCTTCCCTGATACAGAGCCATATCTCAAGCAGTCAAACACTGTCAGCCAAGAGTTCCTGCTGCTGATATTTATCAGAAATACATGCTGCTGTCAGGTATTAAACCCACCTGTTACCTTCTGCTGTCAAACGTCTCGAATATGTCATTTTCAGTGAGCAGTTGATTTTTAAACTAGTGAAAAATGAAAATGTTCGATTCCGTTACTTTTTTTTAAAACTGTGTGAATGAAAACCTTATATTAGACCAGTTATGTTTCTATAAATCAATACAGATTATTTCTCTTCTATATGTAAAATAACATCACATCACTTCCTGTAAATTTGTAAAATTCTGGTTGTTGTGGTTGATAATTAATCCAAACTCATAGGAAGACTTGAAAAATGAGTTTTGATATTTGTTTAACAGCAATTGAAAATTGAATGGAGAAGGATTTGGAAATGATTAGTGATGAGGGTCAAAGTAATCATAAGTAATTATATCCTCAACAGCTTTTCTTCAAAATTTGAATACTGTTGATGAATCTGTGAGGCTGAAACTTCCCTCTGTTAATCCCCGTTTGTCTGTTAAAGTGATGAAATGTGTCTTATTGTATGTTATTATTATTATTATTTCCAGGATTGGAGCCGTTCAGGATCGGCCCGTACACCAACTTCGTCAACATCGGCGAGCGCTGCAACGTGGCCGGGTCACGCAAGTTTGCCAAGCTGATCATGGCGGGAGACTATGAGGTGAGTGATATACAGTATATATAGTTTAGCATGCATGCGATTTGTTTATTCGGTTGTGCTTCTCCGTCTGTTGTCCAGGAGGCTCTCAGCATCGCGAAGGCCCAGGTGGAGATGGGAGCCCAGGTCCTGGATATAAACATGGATGAGGGGATGCTGGAGGGGCCGGCAGCCATGGCCCGATTCTGTAAATTAATCGCTTCTGAGCCAGACATCGCACGGGTAGGTTTAAAAGGCAGGTGGTCTCCTAGACGTCTACCAGAGCAGCTCATGTTAGACCAGAGGACCCCCGAGGCTGATAGAGATGTACCCTATTACATATCATATAATGTTCCTTACTAAACCAGACCTGCAGACCCCCTAGGTGTCCCGGACCCCCCTGTTGAAGATCTCTCTATTTGACAAATGAGAAAAATACACAACAGGACAAGATAGTTCCTCCTCTGTAATGCTTTGTCAGCTTTAATAAACCAAACTAATATTCTGCCTACCTTCGGCACCACTGGATGCCATGATGAATCCACATTCACGTTGTGCAGTTACGTCTCATTGAGCATATGAGCTGGTAAATCCCTAAAGCTCTGAGTCGTCGTGCTCCTCAGGTTCCTCTGTGCATCGACTCGTCCAACTTCTCCGTGATCGAGGCGGGTCTGAAGTGCTGCCAGGGGAAGTGCATCGTGAACAGCATCAGCCTGAAGGAAGGCGAGGACGACTTCCTGCACAAAGCCGCCACGGTGAAGCGCTACGGAGCCGCCGTGGTCGTCATGGCGTTCGATGAGGAGGGACAGGTGAGGAGGAGGCAAACACACACACACTTAGACACACACACACACACTTACACACACACACACACACTTACACACACACACACACACACACACACACACACTCTGAGTGCTCTGGGATCCCTCTGAAGGCCACTGATACCGACCGTAAAGTGGAGATCTGCACTCGAGCCTACAACCTGCTGGTCGACAAAGTGGGATTCAACCCCAACGACATCATCTTTGACCCCAACATCCTGACCATCGGCACGGGCATGGAGGAGCACAACGACTACGCCGTCTACTTCATCAGAGCCACCAAACTCATCAAGGTAAGAGTTCTTCGATACTTCCTCGGTGATCTCATTTCTGATCATGGAGGTTGTTTTGGCTCGACATAGTCTGGGAGGAAGTACGCAGTAGAAATGTGTTTTTTGGGAGGTTTTTCTCCCCTAAACAGTCTTATAGAAGGTCATGTATGCTAAAAGAGACTTCTTTTAAATCACTTCTTAAAACACACGCTATTTTTGTAGGAGAAATTACCCAGAGCCAGGGTGAGTGGAGGTCTGTCCAACCTGTCCTTCTCCTTCAGAGGGATGGAGGCCATCAGAGAAGCGATGCATGGAGCGTTTCTCTACCACGCCATCAAGGTAAACACCGACACAAATATCCGTACACAGAGCTGAACATTAAACACATTCACCGTTAACGTCTGTAATCACAACAACGTTTTATCCAGGATTTCTCTATGCTTCGAATATTGCAAATGACATTCTGGGGGTCTCTCAGGGAAAACGGGGATGTTGAGAAGTAGCGTTGAATCATGGGAGTTCGCTTCTCTCAGTGCTCACTGTTCAGGAGCTGAATTATCCACAGAAGTCTCCAGAACAAATGGACCTGGTGATTAAAACTAGTAAAATCATGAATAATATCGTTTCTTGTTAAAAATCTGTGTTTCTCCAATGCAGCTCTGCTAACATCTGCTAAGCTTCATGTGCTAACTTCACCTCCAGAGTTTCAGGAGTTTTAAAGGTCTCCTCCTCCTCCTGGTCTGAGCAGTGAGACAGGCTTCCTCCTTGTAACGCTGTCTGTCCTCCTGTCTCAGGACGGCATGGACATGGGCATCGTGAACGCCGGGAGCCTGCCCGTCTACGACGACATCGACAAACAGCTGCTGTCCCTTTGTGAAAACCTCATCTGGAACAGAGACGCCGACGCTACGGAGAA
This sequence comes from Eutrigla gurnardus, assembly GCF_963514095.1. Classification (NCBI taxonomy): domain Eukaryota; kingdom Metazoa; phylum Chordata; class Actinopteri; order Perciformes; family Triglidae; genus Eutrigla; species Eutrigla gurnardus. The sequence goes on along the minus strand of NC_139933.1, from coordinate 2,837,338 downwards.
ACTGCTGACCTACGCACAGGTACACACACACACACACACACACACACACACACACACACACATAAATAATAAATAAACGAATATATATTAACAGTTCACTCCTGTTGTTCACAGAACAACGTGAAAGGAGCAAAGAAGGTGGTTCAGACGGACGAGTGGAGGGAAGGAAGTGTGGAGGAGAGGTTGGAGTACGCGCTCATCAAGGTGATGATTAGAGAAGGCTTGAACACTTCCACATACTGGTATTACTGGTATTACTGGTATTTACATGGGTTGCACCCCCTCAGACAGACCTCAGAAAGGCTTTTCTTAATGGAAAGGATGTTTCTCACTCTCCTCTATTATCAGTTTACCTATTTAAGTGATTTTTAAGCTGCAAAAATCTGACTTCAGAATGATTTGCTTGTTGTTTTAAAGGGAAAATCACTTTAAAAGGATTTTGCAGCCAAAATGTTTCCGTTCATCATTGAATTAAACAAATGTACTTTTTTAGAGACCAGTTCTGTTTGAAGAAATCATCAAATTCAACCCTGGTTTTCCCTGTTTTTCCGTTGTGTAACGCCGTGTTGCTGCTCCAGGGAATAGAGAAGTTTGTGGTGGAGGACGTGGAGGAGTGTAAGGCTCAGGTCGACCGCTACACTCGACCCCTTCACATCATCGAGGGCCCGCTGATGAACGGCATGAAGGTGGTGGGAGATCTCTTTGGTGCTGGCAAGATGTTCCTTCCACAGGTAGGATCTTCTCTTCTGTCCTCTCTCTGCTCACGCTAACCAGGATGAGAATCCATCAGTCAACGGGTTTGAATCCTCGTGTGCTGCAGGTGATCAAGTCGGCTCGTGTCATGAAGAAGGCGGTGGGCTATCTGATCCCCTTCATGGAGAAGGAGCGGGCGGAGATGATGGCGTCATCGGGGTCGACCGAGGAAGTGGTCAGTCTCCGCTAACGAACGATGCATTTACTCTCATTTTCACCTGAAAAAATAATTTATTGTCATTTTACGAAATGCAGGTTGTAGTCCCAATTTCGCAGGCACCTCTTGTCATCAATATCAATTCCCACACCAGTTTCTAATGTTTCCAGTAGGATAGTTTCTATTCTATCTATCCTCTGGAGAAGTTTGCAAAAAGAATACTTTTGGAGGGAGAGCTGTGTTGTTGTTGTCCTGATGATTTCTCCTGGGTCTGCAGGATCCCTATCAGGGAACTATAGTTCTGGCTACAGTGAAGGGAGACGTCCACGATATCGGCAAGAACATCGTAGGCGTGGTGCTCGGCTGCAACAACTTCAGGTAAAACTGCTTCACACTTCCACCTTCAGTTACTGTCCTTCTCCACATTCCTGTTATATGAACGGTTCAGAGAATTCACCCGTTCACCTCAGATTGCCTCACAGTGTTGCATTATGGGAGGGAGGTGGCAGAGGTGATTTATTGCCAGGCCGTGGGCTCCATCCCAACACTATTACAGACTTCTAATGCCACTTATTTGCTGTGTGTGTGTGTGTGTGTGTGTGTGTGTGTGTGTGTGTGTGTGTGTGTGTACAGAAACGGGGCTCTCAGTCGGCAGAGAGCAAACTTGTTTTACTTTGATGTTAGAAAAAGTTAAAAGTTAAAGTTTGACATTTAAGTGATATTGCACAAGGCTGTACTCACTTCTGTTGTATATATGTTTGTAAGTGTGTGTGTATGTATATATATATATATACACACTTAATACTAGTATATAGTATGTTTCTTGTCTTTCAGAGTGATCGACCTGGGTGTGATGGTTCCCTGTGATCACATCCTCAGAGAGGCCGTCAAACACAAAGCAGGTACCGTGAACACTTTAGATTCTATATTATTTATATATATATATATATATATATATATATATACAGTATATATATACATTTATATTGGAAAACTTAAATCGTAATTTACAATTTGCTAGATTGTATAAATAACAATGTATAATAACTGTTTTTGCATAGTTGTAGTTCCAAATGATGACAAAATCCGAAATTTGTAGGCGTATTAATAGTCGTTCTTCATAATAAGAGCAGCAGCAGTAATGGTGGGTGTGTTTTCATGCTTCCTACCTGCAGATATCATCGGCTTGTCCGGTCTCATCACGCCGTCTCTGGATGAGATGATCCACGTGGCCAAAGAGATGGAGAGACTGGGAATAACAACGCCGCTGCTGATTGGAGGAGCCACCACATCAAAGTAACACACACACACACACACACACAATATGAATTATTGGTCCCTTTTCTAAATCCACATGAGCCACTCTTCACATCGGCATAACTTCACACTTGTTTTATATGTGTTTTTGTGTTTGATAGGACGCATACAGCGGTGAAGATCGCCCCTCGCTACAGCTGTCCTGCTATCCATGTTCTGGACGCCTCCAGGAGCGTGGTGGTGGTAAGACATTTGCTGAATTTCATAGAATTCCATTCTGTTTTGGTTTACTTTAAGAGGACTGTCTTCACACAGAGCCCCCCTTTAAAATAACCAAAATGTGGACCAACTGAAAAGAGACTTCTATTTGTGTTCACGTTGTCAGATCATTTGAAAGAGGACTCGGTTCTGTTTCCGGTTCACCTCAAAGAGGGTCTTGTTTTCCCTGTGTTTCAGTGCTCACAGCTCCTGGATGAGGCGATGAGGGAGGAGTACTTTGAGGACATTAAGGAGGAGTACGAGGAGGTCAGACAGGACCACTATGACTCCCTGAAGGTAAGACCGGCTGGTAAAAACACACACACTCACAAATGACTCACAAACGGACTGAGATATGAGTTCCTCTTCATCCTCAGGATCGGCGGTATTTGTCTCTGTCCCAAGCCAGAGAGAAGGCTTTACATATCGACTGGCTCTCTCTGCCCAGACCAGGTAAGTGCACACACATCCAGTTGATCCAATTATATTTTATTGTAGCATCAAATCAAAAATTTGACCTCAGAGGGCTTTACAATCTGCACATCATGCAACATCCAAGAAAAGCTCCCTAAAAGAACAAAAAGAGGAAGAAAACTCAATGATTTCCAGTCACTGAAGCATAACTTGCTGCTTTTCAGCCGAAATCTGGTATTGCAATGAGGTCTATGAGAAAAAAACCACTTCTCACTTTAATTATTATCTCAGTAAACATTGTTTAATTGTTAATTGATGTTCTTTAAACTTGCATTCTCTCTATTGGCCATCAGGGGGCAACTCCACAGGTTGCAAGAAGAAGTTTTTCTGAATGGACCTTTAGAGCCGAGTGTCTTTGTTGTTTCAGTGCGCCCTCAGTTCCTCGGCACCCGCGTGTTCGAGTGGTACGACCTGAACGCTCTGCTGGACTTCATCGACTGGAAGCCTTTCTTCGATGTGTGGCAGCTGAGAGGAAAATACCCCAACAGAGGTTACCCCAAGATCTTCAAAGACAAGACCGTCGGTACGAGCAGCCGACCCCCGTCAGGGCTCGCCACACATCCATCCCGCTACGTGTTACGCTCATGCATTTCTGTTGTTTCCTGCAGGTTCGGAGGCTCGGCGAGTCTTTGACGACGGCCAGCGGCTGCTTCACCAGATGATTGACAGCAGCAGTCTGGAGGGGCGGGGCCTGGTGGGGTTCTGGCGTGCCCAGAGTGACGGCGATGACATCCGTGTCTACGCAGATGATGTCACGGTGTTCAGAGACACCGACCCCGTCTGCACGTTCCATGGCTTACGGCAACAGGTGAGCTTTATGTTGTCTCCTGTAGTCTGTGGTCCCCCAGAGGTCTATAAGTAGCTCATGTTAGTCCAGAGACCAGACCAGACCATGTGGAGGAACCAGAGACTGTGTGTGCTCCCCCAGAGGTCTAGATAGTAGCTCACATTAGTCCAGAGACCAGACCAGACCATGTGGAGGAACCAGAGACTGTCTGTGGTCCAAACAACAAGGTCTCTGTTGTATTTATGTCTAGATGACCTTATTTGGAGTGTTGATGGAGCAGCTACAATGTTAGTGTAGCCTAGCACCATCAACCAGACTCCATTCAGAAAACAAGCACTTTAAAAGTTTGTGTGTCGTCTTCAGACAGACCTAACATGACTTTAGACTTTTTTACTAATCACCGTCATTATGGAGTTATTTCAGCATCATTGTTATCCATTTATTAAAATTAAATCACAGCTAAATAGTTTATTTTGGGGAAGTAAAGTAACAGTGACATATTTCCGTGCTGCAGGCGGAGAAGGACAGCTCCAGCTCCGATCCCTACCTGTGTGTGTCGGACTTCGTTGCCCCCGTAGACAGCGGCGTGGCCGACTACATCGGAGCGTTCGCGGTGGGCGTGTTCGGAGCCGAGGAGCTGAGTCAGCAGTTCCAGGCTGAGGGAGACGACTACAGCAGCATCATGGTGAAGGCGCTGGCGGACCGGCTGGCTGAGGTACAACAGGGCTCCCTCTGCTGGTATTGCATGTTTCACCGGTGTTGCTTTCTTTGGTTTTCTGTTTACGACCTCCCGTCCGTCCTGCAGGCGTTTGCCGAGGAGCTCCACGCCCGTGTGCGTAAGGATCTGTGGGGCTACAGCACCGACGAGGCCCTGCAGGCCTCCGACCTCCACAGGATCCGATACCAGGGCATCAGACCTGCACCGGGATACCCCAGCCAGCCGGACCACACGGAGAAGACCACCATGTGGAGGCTGGCCGGGATGCAGGAGAAGATCGGTGAGAGCGCTTACATTTCAGCACTCGCTCATACTGAGTATTAATATGAGTACTTAATGATACCATTACAGTTCTAACAATAACGTCAGATAATCACCTTATTGACTAACAAATAAAAAAAATGCAACCTTGATGCTGTTACATTTTAACATCAACTTGTTTTCCTGATACAAAGTTTGCAATAGGGATATTAATAATTAACAGTTTAAGTGTGATGTCAGTTAAACAGTTAAAAGAAATATTAAATATTAAAATATTCTTGAATTTTCTTGAATAATCTATCTATCTATCTATCTATCTATCTATCTATCTATCTATCTATCTATCTATCTATCTATCTATCTATCTATCTATCTATCTATCGATATATCTATAATTAAATGATAGGTATTAACAGATTATGGCTTTTTACAACCCTGTTTTGGTATTGGTCAAGTCCTGGTGGTTCTTATTAATATTAAATACATTTTATCCGTCTTCTCTGCATGTTCAAGCTGCTTCATTTGAAATTCAGAGCTTATCTGTGATTGACAAACTCCACGTCTAGAATAGTATGTCTGAGAGGTGATGAACAAGAAGTCCACCTACACACAGAACAGGAGCTTCTGCTGCTGCTCGCTGGCTTTGAAGGTTGTTTTTAGATGGAAAACCACGCGTGTCTTCATCAGAAATAATCACCAACCAGTTAAAAGGAGGAGAAAAATACATCGTGAGATATGTGGTATATATGTGATATATGGGTCAAGTGATTGTACATTTAATGAATCAATTCATAATAACATTTTTAGATTAATGGGCTGTTATGTCAGAACTAATGTCCATAATGTTTCTGCCGACACTCTCCAGTCTCCATTAATGGGCAGCTGGGTGCCACTAAACCCTGGATTGAATGTTCACAACAGTGCAGTATATCAATGCACTTTTGTGATAGAGTATTTATTGTGCGGCGGGCGGTATTTATGTAGCAATTAGACTGAACGGATGCGATGCTGGACCACATCCCAGTCTGGTCCAGATGGGAGGTGAAGGTTTGCTTCTCCTTGTAGGTTTCTTCATAATGACTGAGGGGAGTAGAAGGGCGACTCTTGAATCAGGCAGCAACCAACGGTTCTGGAAAGTGAAGCCAAGGCTGAAGTGCCTAAATGTATTCTCTCTAACGGCCATCAGGGGGCGACTCCTGTTTTGTGAGTTTTGCTGTGTCACAACAAGACGGATCTGGACCTCCTTTTATTTAGAGACTCAGACGCAGACTAATTTAAAACTAATGAAATGCAGTAAAAGCTAGGAGGTTAACGTAAGATTAATATTGTATCAATATAATGACGAAAACATTACTCATACAATGATAATAATATGAGCTTGCGTTCAGATTGAACCCTCCGGTTATGAAAAGTGAAGTTCTTTAAACTTGCATTCTGTCTACTGGCCATCAGGGGGCGGCACTCTGATTGTAAAAAGAAGTCTTAAATATATGGAAGTCAATGACAAAATCACCCACTTGATTTATTCTTAAGCAGGTTAGGCTGCGTCAACAAATAACATACATTTTGTGGAAATTAAGACAATTAATTTAAAACAAATGAGAATAAAATTTGTCAGATTGAATAAAGTGTGATTTCACAATAAAAGCCCCTCATTTGCTGTTAATATATAAACTCTGGCAGTTATATTTAAACTTATGAAAAGAGTCAAACTATTATGTATTTGTGAGCATTAACATATAGAAGGAAAGTAATTTAGACTCAAACACTTCTTCTCTTCAGCCAATAGAAATCAAGGTTGTCAATGAAGCACTGGCCTTTAATTTGTGTTGTTTTTTGTTGTGTGTCTGTGTGTGTGTGTGTGTGTGTGTGTGTGTGTGTGTGTGTGTGTAGGTATCACCCTGACAGAGTCCCTGGCCATGATGCCTGCCGCCTCGGTGTCTGGACTTTACTTCTCCAACCCTCAGGCCTCCTACTTCGCTGTGGGCAAGATCACCAAGGAGCAGGTCAGCTGACCATCCACACCGTTAACCGCTACTAATAATGTAGAAATAAAACACGGGGCTTACCTGCTGACTGACAGGTCCATTAAGAGTCCAACAGACCAGAAAGCAGGGGATGCTTTAGGGGGCGGGGCTACCTTACATATTTACAATTAGAAGCGTCGCCCCCTGATGGCCAGTAAAGGGAATGACAGTTAAGCTGAACTCTTGTCTGCAGGTGGAGGACTACGCCAGGAGGAAAGAGATGGGTGTGGAGGAGGTGGAGAGGTGGCTGGCTCCCATTCTGGGTTATGACAGTGAGGTTTAGGGGCGGGACCACAACAGACCCCTCCCCCCACAGGAAACCGGACAAAGACAGAATCAGGTTTACCGTTACGGTACTATTCCTCGTTAGGTTAATACAAACCTGCTGCTGTTACACACTATTATAAACACAGTATCCACTAAATGACCTCTTGAATGCATTTCATGTTTATCAATGGAGTGATTCTATCGGCTTACATCGTAGTCACTTTAGCTAAAGAGATCATCATCATCATTATTATTTTTCTCCATGTTTAACTGATTATAAAACATGTTTAAAGATTTTAAAAAGGGCTGTTTATGCTTGGTTGGTATTTTGGATATTCCTACTGCAAAAGTCTTAAAAACATCACATTTTCCCCTTTTATTTGTGGCAGTGTTGTATGTATCGTCCCCGTTAAATAAACAATATAAATAAATACACTAAGAGACAAATTAGAAAAGCAAGCGTCCAGTAAAACTCCGAAACATAAAAGTTACGACTCATATTTTGTTTTGTATGTGGAAGAGAAAGTTTAGACGCTTGCTATAGATTGTATTTATTTTTCGGCTTTTTATCCGATTTTATTTTCATTTTTTGATGTTTTGTTTTGACATCATCAACGTTTGAGGCTGGAATGTCCTAGTTTAATAGTTAACACCTTAACTTAGTCAAAAGCCACATTTCAAAACTAGTTTTACAGTGATAACGATTAAAAAATACTACTAACCTAGAAATAGTTAAATATTACATAATCATTTATTTTCTGCTCTTCTACTGACATCCGTGTCTTTCTACAATATTATGTTACGCCAAATATATCAGTCATCATCTTTTATTAAGGAGTATTCATTTTCAATCATCTCAAAAGTATTCAATCACGTATTTTTCTACACCCATGCAGTTTTTTATCAAACAGAAGACCAAAGCAAATCTTTTTTAATGTTTAGTTAAATACTTCACGTGTAGACGCAACAAACGTGTTTTTTTCTGACCTGATAAGAAACCAAACAGCTGTTGGCTGCACAAATAACACAACTAATAATAATAATATGTGAAGGTTTTTTCACACTAAATTAAATTGCATTATTTATAATGAAACACGGTTCTTTAAGCTCAATTGTAAATGTTCTAAAGTCTTCAAATATTGGATTGGTAAACTCTGAACTCACCAGCGTTTTTTAATTTGCTAATAAATAAATCCACATTAACAGGGTTGTTTTGTGTGTTTACTTTACAATACATCCTCTTATTCCATAATCCTTAAAAATACAGAACGTTTTGTGTCTTAAAACCCCGGATCGTGCTGCTCATTTCAGTTTGTGTGACTCTTTTTTAAAATCTGAATCTGAAATGAGATTGTAGATAAATGATGTTGTCGTTGGAAATACTGTGAAACATGTGCCGACAGAACGGTGTTTCCTTTCCTTCTAATAAAATAAATAATGTTCTGTTTGTCTCTCTGAGTTTACACCCGCGGTCCACAATCCCCCCTTTTGTCTGCACTGTTGGCTGCAAGCCGCCGGCTCAGCTGTCGCCATGTTGAGAACCGTGTGGATGCAATCGATATGCTCTGAATCTCTTTTTAAGAGGAGTGTTTCAAAGTGTTTTTACATTTAACAGATGAGTTCACTATATAGTCCAGTTCATAGTCCCCTATCTAATCCCTTACATAGTTAGTCCTCTACATGGTCCTCTATATAGTCCTCTACATAGTCCTATATCTAGTCCTCTACATAGTCCTTTATATAGTCCTCTACATAGTCCTATATCTAGTCCTCTACATAGTCCTTTATATAGTCCTATATCTAGTCCTCTACATAGTCCTTTATATAGTCCTCTACATGGTCCTCTACATAGTCCTCTATATAGTCCTCTACATGGTCCTCTACATAGTCCTATATCTAGTCCTCTACATAGTCCTATATCTAGTCCTCTACATAGTCCTATATCTAGTCCTCTACATAGTCCTTTATATAGTCCTCTACATGGTCCTCTACATGGTCCTCTACATAGTCCTATATCTAGTCCTTTATATAGTCCTCTACATGGTCCTCTACATAGTCCTCTATATAGTCCTTTATATAGTCCTCTACATGGTCCTCTACATAGTCCTATATCTAGTCCTCTACATAGTCCTATATCTAGTCCTCTACATGGTCCTCTACATAGTCCTCTATATAGTCCTTTATATAGTCCTCTACATGGTCCTCTACATAGTCCTATATCTAGTCCTCTACATAGTCCTCTATATAGTCCTCTACATAGTCCTTTATATAGTCCTCTACATGGTCCTCTACATAGTCCTCTATATAGTCCTTTATATAGTCCTCTACATGGTCCTCTACATAGTCCTATATCTAGTCCTCTACATAGTCCTCTATATAGTCCTCTACATAGTCCAATATCTAGTCCTCTACATAGTCCTCTATATATAGTCCTCTACATAGTCCTATATCTAGTCCTCTACATAGTCCTCTACATAGTCCTATATCTAGTCCTCTACATAGTCCTATATCTAGTCCTCTACATAGTCCTCTACATAGTCCTCTATATAGTCCTTTATATAGTCCTCTACATGGTCCTCTACATAGTCCTATATCTAGTCCTCTACATAGTCCTCTATATAGTCCTCTACATAGTCCAATATCTAGTCCTCTACATAGTCCTCTATATATAGTCCTCTACATAGTCCTATATCTAGTCCTCTACATAGTCCTCTACATAGTCCTATATCTAGTCCTCTACATAGTCCTCTACATGGTCCTCTACATGGTATATGTGTATATATATATATATATATATATATGTGTATATATATATATATATATATATATATATATATATATATATATATATGTATATATATGTATATATATGTATATATATATATATAATATAATATAACCGGGATGTGATCTAAAAGGTTAAAGAAAACTATTTTTTAATTAAAAGCTCGACTTCAAGACATTGTTCACATTATTTATCTCAGTGGTTTCATTTCATGTCAACTGGTAGAGAGAGAGAGAGAGAGAGAGAGGGGGGGGGGGGGGGGGGGGGGGTCAAACAGCTCGCGCGCACCACACGCACTCGCTCACACCTGTGCAGCTCCTCCCTCGGTGAGCGCGCGCCATCCAATGAGAGCCGAGCTCTAACTGCGCGTTGGCTTTCTTTCTTTTTTTTTGTACCGTCTCAAACACGCATACACCGCCACACACACACACACACGCGCGCGCGCATACACCCAGTCGGCAGTCTCTCCACGCAGATACGGCACGAGCGTCTCCCCGCGTGAAGGCGAACCATGGCCGAAGGAGGAGAAGGCGAGGACGAGATCCAGTTCCTGCGGACTGTAAGTCATCTTGACATTTAATTGTTGTCAATGTTGCTGAGAAGCCGAGTGGTGGGTGTTACTGCGTCTTTCTGCTCGCTCGTGCGTGTGTGTGCGCGCGTGCATGTGTGTGTGTGTGTGTGTGTGTGTGGGCAGGGAGTTTACCGCATTAAGGATGACAGCTCCTCGAGGTACGAGTCATTGGTCAGCGAGTCCGCATCACGCTGACAGGAGGACGGCAGAGGTGTGAAGGAAGGCGCGGGGAGATGGAGGGCGGGGGTCGCGGTCATTGTTGGTCCGCGCAGAGGAGTTGAGCGGCGGGCGGGCGGACTGTGTGTAGCCGCTGCCTGCCGGTGTGTGTGTGTGTGTGTGTGTGTGTGTGTGTGTGTGTGTGTGTGTGTGTGTGTGTGTGTGTGTGTGTTGGGTGGAAAGCGGGGCGCAGTGCGGTGCGGAGGGGGCATAAATGATGAAGTCTGCTGCATCTGCTTCACTCCACTTTAATTAGGCTACAATGAACCACAGCAGCGCGTGCATGTGTGTGCGTGCGCGTGCGTGCGTGGGGTCATTTAATGTTGGTGTCATGATAAAGTGAAATATTGGATATGAGAGGCATCACTGCACCTGAGCATATTTCTTTTTTCAACAATATAGCACATAAGTCTTCCCCTAAATAAGATGAATATGAATATTAGCTTTACATATAATTAAGAATGAAAGCCTGGGTTTGTAGATGTGTTTCTGCCTGGACTGAGATGATTGTGTTGTTGTGCAGCGTCAGTGTCATGACAGTAAAAAAAGGAGTTACTGCAACGCTGTGAAGATGCCTTCGGTCCTGGACAATCCCTGGAACCAGATGATCACTATATTCAGGCAGATGTTTTATTGTTAAATAACTATTTGTAACGTGAGAAGTGACGAAGAATTATCACCCACTCTGCAGGTGCAGCTCTGCTATTTTAGCATCTTTCAGCTCTTTGTTTTGGTACAGTGAAAAAGCCTCCGATAAAGCCAGTCCAGTACTTAGACGGGGCCGAACATAGTGGAGTATTCTAAACGAGCTGGGTATTCTTGTGCTTGCATTCGTCAGGTGGACGTAAACACAACTTCTGCTGGATGTGTGTGTGTGTGTGTGTGTGTGTGTGTGTGTGTGTGTGTGTGTGTGTGTGTGTGTGTGTGTGTGTGTGTGTGTGTGCTTTACGAGGCTTTAATGTGTGTTTTTTAGCATCTTGTGAAAGTGTTGCCGTCCTAAAAAAGGATTGAGAGAAAAAATGTAATTGGTTTTCCAAACGATATCAAATAAACATTCATCCATGACTGTAATTTGGCAGTGTTTGGTTGGTGTGACGGGACTCGGGGCCCTTCCCTCCCTTCCCTCCCTCCCAACAACATCAACAACTGCACAGAAATGAACCTTAGACTGAAGTCTCCGCCGGTTTCAGGAGGCAGTGAAACGCTTTCTGTTGGTATGGAACAGATTACTTTAGACAAACCACAAGAGTATTTGTCTCGTTGCCGTTGCTTGGTGAGACCTAACTGTGGATTTGAGGTCTGCTGCCTCATCTGGAACGCTGACGGATATATTCTGGCAGCCCACCCATGTGTGTTTTCTTCTTCCTGTTTGTTTTTATTTATTTTTTACCTCCTTTTCTCTCCATATTCCTGTCATCTGGCAGCTTTGGACTCATCTTGGTAACTCTAGTGGGGCGTTCACACCAGTTACAGCTGTGCAATTTACATTTAATGCTTAATATTATTCAATTAATATATTTAATAATTAGTCGGTTGGTCACGTTTGGTGTGAACACCCCCTTGGGAATGAATCCCCTGATTTTCTTTGTGCTATTTAGTGTAATGATATTGGGTGTTTTATGTCTTTTGTGTGTGTTTTACTGCAAGATTTTTATTTATTTTTTTAAACGCTCTATACAGATGTCAAAGCATATGAATTGCCTCAGCAAATAGTTGCTGTATGAATGCTCTGAATATGGAATTAAGCCCCTTGTGTACTTATTTGGTCCAGATGTCTCCTGTTTTTTTTAAGAAAATTGATGATTATTCATACTCAATTTCACACAAAACATTCATGTCAAAATACCATTTTCTCCGGAGAATGTTAAATGATATAATGGTGCTTTCCTTCATGGGGGTTTCTGTGCTCAGACATGCAGGATCTCAGAGCTCCATCTCGTTTTGTGTTTGTTGGTTTGGTTTCATCGGGATGCTTCTCAGGCTCCCCCTCTGGGTGAGTCCATCTGGGAGGGGGGGAGGGGGGTAGACCCAGGACATGCTGGAGGGTTTTAAAGATCCAGCCTCGCCTCGGTTCCCCCCGCGTGAATGTGACTGTGGATGTTTACTGCCTTCAGGATGCAGACCCTGATAAACAAGCAGGACATATTTGGAAATCAGTGTTTCCCAAAAACATCACGATTCACAACTCGTATCTAGAGTACATGACTTTGGGGACAGAACTGGGAGGGGGTTGTGGTTCCTATCTAGGCTAACTCCCTCCCCTTCCAGTGGACCACCACTGGAGGAAATCAGTACAGTGTGTTCGGTAGCAGGATGTAACGTTACTCACACTTACAACAGGTTCTCTTCCCGGCTGATAAAGATATCACTGGGAGGGAAGTGAGACGGAAACGAGAGGGAAGTGAGACAGAAACGAGAGGGAAGTGAGACAGAAACGAGAGGGAAGTGAGACAGAAACGAGAGGGAAGTGAGACGGAAACGAGAGGGAAGTGAGACGGAAACGAGAGGGAAGTGAGATGGAAATGAGAGGGAAGTGAGATGGAAATGAGAAGGAAGTGAGATGGAAACGAGATGGAAGTGAGACAGAAATGAGAGGGAAGTGAGACAGAAAAAAGAGGGAAGTGAGACAGAAAAAAGAGGGAAGTGAGACGGAAACGAGAGGGAAGTGAGACGGAAACGAGAGGGAAGTGAGACGGAAACGAGAGGGAAGTGAGATGGAAATGAGAGGGAAGTGAGACGGAAACGAGAGGGAAGTGAGACGGAAACGAGACAGAAATGAGAGGGAAGTGAGACAGAAACGAGAGGGAAGTGAGACGGAAACGAGACAGAAATGACAGAGAAGTGAGACGGAAACGAGAGGGAAGTGAGACAGAAACGAGAGGGAAGTGAGACGGAAACGAGAGGTAAGTGAGACAGAAACGAGAGGAAAGTGAGACAGAAACGAGAGGGAAGTGAGACAGAAACGAGAGGGAAGTGAGACGGAAACGAGACAGAAATGACAGAGAAGTGAGACGGAAACGAGAGGGAAGTGAGACAGAAACGAGAGGTAAGTGAGACAGAAACGAGAGGAAAGTGAGACGGAAACGAGAGGTAAGTGAGACAGAAATGAGAGGGAAGTGAGACGGAAACGAGAGGGAAGCGAGACGGAAACGAGACAGAAACGAGAGGGAAGTGAGACAGAAACGAGAGGGAAGTGAGACAGAAACGAGAGGGAAGTGAGACGGAAACGAGACAGAAATGACAGAGAAGTGAGACGGAAACGAGAGGGAAGTGAGACAGAAACGAGGTAAGTGAGACAGAAATGAGCCATAAGGATAGTGATTTCAACCCTAGACTCCCTCCATAGCCCCCCCCCCCCCCACACACACACACACACACACACACTCATCCCCCTCAAAAAAGGAAATAGTTATTATTCAGAATATGATATATATTGAAATGTCAGTTTGGTGGCTGGACTCAGAAGGGATGGAGTCGTTCCTCTCTCGTTGCTCAGCGTGAAGGATGGGTCTAATATCTGGTGTTTGACACTGTGTGCTTTATTGGATGCTGATGCTTACGGTGATAAAGTGTGTGTGTGTGTGTGTGTGTGAGAGTGTGTGTGGTTTTCAGTGGAGGCTTAGTGGAACAATATATGTGACATCACCAGCCTGGTTGTGTCAAGTCTCAACTCACTTCACAGTCTGGTCACACCACCAACCTCTTTGATCCAGATCACATGGGATTCTACTGCTGATTAATTCCAGTGCGACTCTGGCTGTCGAGGATTTAGATGTAGATGAACCTGGTTACGGGATTACATATGCATAGTTTTCACAGAATAAGTGCAGACTGTCACTATGGCATGTCTTCTCTGTATGTAATGTGCTGCTGCAGTATTTTATCTGGCAAAACCACGTATAGTGTTGTCATGATACCCTGCCTCAATATTTCGATAGCAGTAACCTACTTAAATGGTACAAAGTCAAACATCTAAAACAGGAAAAATAGTGGAATAATATATAAAATAACATGTAACCTAAACTTTGTTTTCCTATTAATTTAAAAATGTTAAAAAGCTAAATATTAAAATGAACATGATATGCTGTAATCTGATGTCCTCTATAGTTGAGTTTATGTCAATTTTGTCATGCTTAACTGTGTTAAATAAGACTTTTCTTTTGTAAAAAAGCGCCCCCAGTATCAGCTCAGGTGGAGAGTGGTACCACAGCACGGACTAACTTCTAGTTAGCAATTCAAGCTAAATCCTGGACCTGGACTTTATGTTTTGACCTCTTGTGGATCCAGTCCCTCTAACATCCAACACCACAGTGCTACTTTTTGTGCAACATCAGCTGCTGTCCGCCTCAAATCTTTGCATATAAAGCATTCATTCTTCGTAGATAGTCCATAATCAGGAGGGTGTGTTTTGGGTTTTTTTTTGTGTGAAAGTCATGTACATCTGTCCACCTCTGGACATGTTGACAGAGAAACACTGGAGCCAGGCTCTGCTTCATTTAATACTTCATTAAGCACGAGTGTCGAAGGTTGTTCATCACAGTCGGATGGTATCAGCAGCGACGAGAGCAAACGGCTGTAGCATAGCAACGCTCAATCAACAAGATAGTATACAATACAGTCGCAGAAGAACAGGAAAAATATGATCTCAGGCACTGAAATCATAAAGATTATCGCCATCATATCATCTGTTTGTAGACCGATGACTTGTGCACTGACAGCTTTGTGTATATTGAGTTGTTTTGACCCTGGCTAAGATGTCACCAGCTCTGCCATTGATTTATACCGTATAGAACTATAGCTTCAATGTCCCCTCCGTCTGCGTGGAGATGGCTCATGATTGGTCCGTCAATATCGGCGTGACTGCACATTAACTCCACTAAAGACCCCAGTTTCTGCTGTTGTAGTACATTGATGGGCTTGGTCATATCATACACCGAAGAATCCAGATGGATCCAGATCCAGTAAGTTTCCTGCTTTGCCGCTTGTGTTCATCAGATCCACCCGTCGCTCCTCCACAGTCCAAATATGGTCACTTCCTTCACTGGTTGCAAAAAGCCAAGATGGCGACGGACAAACTGCCTATCTGGAGGCTTAAAAACGGTACGTCCACCTCTTACAGTCCATGGTTTTATGGATCTAAATAACTTAGTAGTACCTCTGTCTCCAAAATATGTTTCATATTAAAAATGCAGAGTTTACAAAAAGCAAATTTACATCCAGCCGTTTGGTTTCCCCTCCTTCCTCCTCCTCCTCCTCCTCCTCCTCCTCCTCATCCCTCTACCTTTCATCCCCCCCCCCCAAGTGCTCTTTGAATGCAGATCAATACATGGTTAGTGGTGACTGCTGATGTCTCAGCACAAAGCAAACGGCATGGCAGCGGCGGTGTGTTTGTATTCATTTAATCTCTGTTACAGAGAAATGTCTGTTTTCAGACTGTAGAAATGGACCGAGCCGGAGCATTCCAACGGAGACTCGCTGCACCTTAATTAAAGGGACAGTCCACCTCTAATCTGTAGTAACAAAACACTCCTGTAGACCGGAAATAACTGTTAAATAACGTCCAATAATAAGCTGAGTTTCATGAAGACCTTCCCTACAGTTTTAGTAGAAAATGAAAAAAGTATTTAGCATACGAAAGTATGTTAAGAAAGATCATTCTGATTTAATAGGGATATGTGACAATGCTAAAGTGGTGGCAACAAAGTAGACTAGCACAACAAAGTTTGTCTTAAACGCCGACCCCGTCCCCCCCCCCCCCCCCCCCCCCCCCGGTATTTATGGAGAATTTAGAGAGTCGGTAAAGCTTCAAAATCATTGAAGCTTTGAACAGTTAAGTCTGTTAAGTTATCGTTAAGCTACCGGCTATGGCTAATAAATGGTAATGTAAGCGGCGGAGCAGATGGTCTGCTCCAAAACGCTCTTGTAGGACTTTGAATGAATTCTCAATTCTCAGGTGCTTTCATCCCGTCCTGGCTCTTTGTCATCCACAAGCACCTAAGAAACAGTATATCCCGGTATTTTTTTTTACTATTCTCTAAGATGATTGCCTTCCAGGAAGTACCTCGGTCCGGTTTGTGGTGTTTGCTGCTGGGAGAACCCGTCGGAGTGACTCATAGATAAGTGAGAGTGAAAAATGGCCTCCGAGAGTTCGGCCCTGTAGTTCGGCAGCCATGCAGAGCCTTGTTTGTGTTAGTATGAAACTTACCGTACCCATTCTGCCAGTTCAGCACTGTCCTGAATTCATCAGGGGAGCTCGGCTCCACCATGTAAGGACATGCTGACTGGCCTCCGGAGCAAGTTTTTTATTAACGTAGACGGCTGACCCCGTTAATGCAAAGTGTGAAAACGACCGCTGGTTAAAGGAGAGCTTCTCAACCTTTAGAATAAACATGTGGATTATTGAAAACTGCAAGAAAACCCAACCAAATACTCATTCAGTGACGCTGAAATTGGATATGGAGGCAGGACTTAATGTTGGTAGGAGGCTCTGATTGGTTGATGGATGGATGTCACGCTATGATTGGCTGAAATAGGTTGGTACGAGCTGATGTAAGCATGCATCATATTTTATATTTTGTCTAGGATGAATAAAACAGTGGGTTTAATGTAAAAATACCAACATTTTCTGCATATATTGTTAAATAGTTGCAGAGAATGAGCCCGGATGTGATCAAAAAGGGTTAAAAACCACATTTTGTTGTTTTATTACTCAAGAGAAACCTAATCTGAAATCCAGTGATTACATTCTGTGTCTATAAATACCAGTTTGGTTTGGTTGGAATGGTTTCTACATTCATGATAGTGTTGAAATGAAAAAAATGATCCGTGAAAGGAAAAGGCTTTATAGGACTTTTTCAACAAAGTAGTGTGTGTTGAAAATGTCTTTTTAAATGGAAAAACAGAAGAATATACAGGTGATGTGTGACGGAATCAGTGTAGAAACCGTCGTGTGTGGTGCATTGTGGGAAGAAGGGGGGCGTTGCATTAGGAGGAGAAACGGCAAGCGGAAAAAAGCAATAGTCCTCCATCAGCTGTCGGTGCGACGCACACAGAAACTGATGAGTCCGTTTTCTCAATATGAAAGTTTAATGACTTCCCTCCCACTTCCATAAATGTTATGTCCTCTCTCTCCGAGCCACGCCGGTCCCAAACCATCTATCAACCACGCAGTCAGGGCTGGGATCAGGATCAGGACCAGAGACCACCATCCTTCTGGCTTTCATCATACCATATGAGAAAAAGAAGACCATGTAGTCGACTTTATACAGGACTATGTAGAGGACCATTTAGAAGTCTATGTAGGGGTCTATTTAGAGGACTATGTAGACGTCTATATAGTGGACTGTAGAGGTCTACATAGAGGCCTATGTAGGGGTTGATGTAGGCGACTATATAGAGGCCTATGTAGTGGACTGTATAGGACTATGTAGAGGTCTATATAGATGACTATGTAGAGGACTATGTAGGGACTATGTAGGGGTCTATATAGTGGACTGTAGAGGTCTATGTAGGGGACTATGTAGGGGGCTATATAGTGGACTGTAGAGGTCTATGTAGGGGACTATGTAGGGGGCTATATAGTGGACTGTAGAGGTCTATGTAGGGGGCTATATAGACAACTAGTTAGAGGCCTATATAGTGGACTGTAGAGGTCTATATAGATGACTATGTAGAGGTCTATATAGACGACTATGTAGAGGACTATATAGAGGCCTGGAGGGGTCTATATAGTGGACTGTAGAGGTGTATATAGATGACTATGTAGAGGTCTATATAGACGACTATGTAGAGGACTATATAGAGGCCTGGAGGGGTCTATATAGTGGACTGTAGAGGTCTATATAGAGAATGGGTGATGACTACGTCCACTCCTTATATTCAGCCTATGATCTGCACCAGCATAAAACAGGGAGACCTTTTAATTGCCGTGTTTTTTCTTCGACCCCCTTCGTCCACTAATCTCCGACACGCATGCACACGCACACACACGGTCAATCACCAGGTCAGCCTCAATTAACCATCGTGTACCACCGCTGAATAATTCACACGGAGTGGTGAGGGCCCATTGGTGGATTCATAATTAATGACAACGTTTGTGTCCAAACTTGCATTTCAAACATTTTAGGGTGGAAATATTAGCAGAACCCTGATTGATACTTCAGCGCTGCCTAGTTTGATAGTTTGTTTCGAGATACTGGGTCAGAAGGTGAGAGGCGGCAGCGCTGCCCCACATGGAGAGGACTGGGGAGGCTTTGAAGGTGACATTTAACAGGTTCAAAGGATGAACAGAGCAAAAGGAGGGTGAGACATGAGTCAGAATTTCAACCGGGATGAAGGTTTCCTATTTTATGTCGGCGTGTAACAGAATCCTCCTCGGCAACAGCTGAACAATTCAAGAATTAATGAACAGAGAAGTCTGGAGTATATTTAGTTCTCCAGTAAAGTCAGGCTTTTTTTCTGTTAACCAAACAAAATCCTGTTTCATGAAGTAGGTTTAAATGGGTCTGGATCTCTAGACAAACGTGGACCCAGTCAGGCTCGTAATCACACTAAATGTCTTCCAACCTCCGGTTCTGAAAAGTGAAGCCAAATCTAAAGTGCCTAAAACTTCCATTCTCTCTTCGACTTCTCTGGTTGAAAAAAAACCCAAGTCTGATTGCACGGATGTGAATGATGGTCCATTTAGAATCAAATAATAAAGCAGGGTATTGCTTTAGGACGTCGCTACCTCAACGACGCTATCTTCGCTATCTCGATACCAATGCAATTAGCTACTACGATGACAGGTATTTGGTCACATGGTGGTCACTTAGTGGTGACCAAATACCTGGTGATTGGTGATAAAGAGGTAAAGTAAGAGGATCACCAAATTAATTACAAGTCATCCAGTCGGGGTGCATGAATATCCTGTAACCTCCGGTTTCTGATAAGTGATACCAAAGCTGAAGTGCCTTAAACTTGCATTCGTCTGACTGACGTTGAATTATGAAGCGATTCACACGAAAACCCAGCTGGATCCACCCGTCGCTCCTTCACAGTCCAAATATGGTCACTCTCTTCACTGGTTGCAAAAAAAAAAATCCAAGATACTGAACTTGAGGCTTCAAAGCCGAAGTCCATAAACTAATGGGTTACCATGACTACGTAGAAAGGAGGCGGTCATTGTAGGCCTACCAAAGCCTTTCTTTAAGCATACATTAACGATTAAGTGGTTCGCCGGCCTCTAATGTGCCTTTTATGATTGAGAGCGGTGCAAATCGCCACACACTGTGTGTAGAAATGTCCTGGAGTGGTAACTTTTCAGTACTTGGTATTCTGCAACAGCATCTTTCAAACCTCTAGATATTTCATAGCCTTTCCGTGCTCGGGAGGAGAATGAGTCTGGTTCACTGCCTAAAAACCAGAAACCACCTCTGTGTGACCCTCGCTGCAGCGATCGGATCAGGAGGGCGCGGGGATGCAGATGGGAATCGTAGTGTAAAAGAGGGGGGGATGTGAGATGGCATGGCACCCCTCACTTCTCTGTTTCTCTCCTTCCTCGCTGCTTCTCACTGCAGTGCTCTTATGTAATCTGATTGATCGCGGCGGAATGTTCTAGTGCCGAGTGGATGGGAAGAAAGGGAAGGAACGAGGCTGTGGAGAGAGAGAGAGGAGGGAGGAAACGATGAAAGCGTCGGGCAGATGAGAGGAGGATCTGTGACTGAGGAACCATGACATGTAATGGTGATGTCTCCCGCTGCAGATACTAAATGATGCAGTCGCTAAGCTATACGCCGCTATCTGTGTTTATATATCGGCTCTTCACAGCGCCCGCCTCTTTGGACTGTTTCCATATTAAACCCCTCCTGTCAGTTCAAAACATCAACTTGTGGAATTACAAATCCACTCTGAGGACACTGATTGAAAGCAAAATACGGATTACTCCTTTTTTTACTGGTATTGTCAGAATCGTTTGAAATATTTTCTGATCACACAACATTCTTATCTATGCTTTCCAACTGTGGTTATGTAAAGAAGGCATTCATGGTCCCCAGAGAATGAATCCTGACTCCAATCATGAGGTTGACGTTCCTTTTTCAAAGTTTAAGATCTCCACACATATTGGATGTATGTTTTGTTGTTTGATTCTGACCACAGACGATAAGAAGTGGATGTAGTCATGGTGATGTCACACATTGGTTTATGGACATTTCAAGCCTCAAGTTTGGCATTTCGGCCGTTGCCATCTTGGTATTTTTGCAACTAGTGAAGGAAGATTGACCATATTTGGACTGCAGAGGAGCGACGGGTGGCTACCTGTCACTCACCAGGTAGCCCCGCCCTAAAGCGTACACTACCTTATGGTGTATTTGACTCTAAATGGACCATAATGTACTAATAAGTCTATAAATCGCATACAAAGACGCTAAAAAAACCTTGAATTCATCAGAAATGGAGGAAGATAGTAGATAGTAGCTCATTGTAGTCCAGAGATATATATTGTCTCTTAGTTTTAATGGTAGCCATGAAGTCATAGGAGCCTTGTACACAGTAAATATGGCCATGCTTCTTGTTGTCCTGCTTCTTAAAACAGCTAAAAGTGGGATAGACTTTCTTCTTTTCTGAGCTGTGACCCTCATCCTCTTTAGCAACCTACATACTGTGAGTTGAGCAGGTGTGTGTGTGTGTGTGTGTGTGTGTGTGTGTGTGTGTGTGTGTGTGTGTGTGTGTGTGTGTGTGTGCATGCAAACTTTGAATAATGGTCCCTGCGTAGCGCCTCATACATCACGGCTGATGCGTGGACGGATGGCGGGGCTGCACGGACGGCCTACTTCCAGCAGACCTACCTATGGCACAGCACCAACACACACTGACAGGTTGCTGCTGCAGTGCTGTATTTTGGTCCCAGCGGCCGGCTGCAGCCTCTCAAAGACAAACTCCGTGGAGTCCAACTTCACGTGAAGTGTCCTATATATATATATATATATATATATATATATATATATATATATACAGAGAGAGAGAGAGAGATAGAAACAGCAGCAGGGCTCTGCAGCGCTACCTGCTGCAGCTGTGTCTAATGGACCTTTGTTGGTCTTCTGACACGTTAAACCACACATTCATCAGGATCTCATCTAACACTCATTTATGTAGATCAGGTGTGTCAAACTGATCCAGTAAAGGGCCGCTGTGGCTACAGGTTTTCATTCCAACCAAGCAAGAACACACCTGATCCAACCAAACAAGGTGTGAAGGCAAATCAGGAATAAGTCGAGTCAGGTGTGTTCTTGCTTGGTTGGAATGAAAACCTGTAGCCACAGCGGCCCTTTACTGGATCAGTTTGACACACCTGATGTAGATCCTTAAATTCTGGGTTCATTCAGCGATGGACTGGAGGAGCCGGGGGGGATCGAACTCGCTCCTCCTGGTGAATGAGGCCTTCTGATCTCAGAC
>NC_139933.1:2797874-2812874 GCF_963514095.1 Eutrigla gurnardus | reverse complement strand
GTGAGTTAGCGTGGTCATTCTGGGGCCAGCTGGACGGGATTGTGTCAGATCATGTTAGCGGAGGGTTGATTCACTAAATCTGGAAATCAAAGGAGTGAGATGTGATTATTTTTTTTATTTTTTTTATCTCAACATGTGACTTTAGACAAACCAAAAACACAGTCATCTGTTAGAGTGTTGGGTCAAACCCAGGCAGCAATCTCCGGTTCTGAAAAGTGAAGCCAAGACTTGGGTGCCTTAAACTTGCATTACCTCTGCTTGCCATCAGGGGGCGACTCCTCTCTGGTTGTATAGAAGTCTATGAGAAAATGGTCCTACTTCTCTCTGCTGGCCACCAGGGGGCGACTCCTCTCTGGTTGTATAGAAGTCTATGAGAAAATGGTCCTACTTCTCTCTGCTGGCCACCAGGGGGCGACTCCTCTCTGGTTGTATAGAAGTCTATGAGAAAATGGTCCTACTTCTCTCTTCTGGCCACCAGGGGGCGACTCCTCTCTGGTTGTATAGAAGTCTATGAGAAAATGGTCCTACTTCTCTCTTGATGTATTATCTCAGTAAACATTGTAAACATGAGTTTATGGTCTCAATCTCTAGTTTCAAGTCTTCTTCAATCCAGCATGATGTTCATTTAGTACATGATGGTGCATTTAGAGTCCACCAGACCAGAAAGCAGGGGATGCTTTAGGGGGCGGGGCTTACCTGCTGATTGACAGGTCACTACCACGCTACCAATGCAGTTAGCTACTAAGATATTTTATTCTCGAAAAATTTGCCATTTTAAGTGTTTTAAGCACATTTTGATGATTATCAGGATGAAATTGTGACTCATAGTTATTTTGTCCAGAATAATAAAGTGATATGAAATATAACATTTTCATATCCTCCCATGTCAAGCATAACATATTAACATGCCACAACACAAGATTAGCAGGAGAATTGACTTTCCAAACAGCTGTTGAGCTGCTAATAAAAACAGGAAACATCCTTGCCAGACTAAACTAAACTAAATAATAATAAAAATGAAGCTTCATCTCACTGAAGGAAACAAAGTGTTCTGCTTCCTTTTATAGCCACAAGCCCACACAGTGACAAACGGTGATTAATGAGAACATCATGAAAACATGATTCACATAACAACCCTGTCCTTGCTGCTGATATACACATGACCTCGGGGTGAAACATCAACACATTCATCTCACTGCTCTCAAAGAAACTGTTCGGCAGGGAGTGGAGCAGGTAGGGGACGATATCGGACATATAAATATACAATATCACAATAAATGAATTGTGGTGAAATCCTTTATCGGGATAATCGTAGAATATCATCGAGTGACTTGTTAAAGCTTTTTGAAAATGTGTTTATCTTTTATTTATGCAGGAGACCTGATCAATTTTGATCATTATTGTTTTGATCATACAATTAATTTAATTGTATTTGATTGTTTTCCACTAAAAAGCACGACAAAAAGATGTCGTATCAGTGACACAATACAAAAGTAGTGATTCCAGTCTGTTTAAGTGCATATTTTCTATGGGTGAGTATTGGCCTCACGATACGATACGTATCACGATACTTTGGTCACGATACGATACATATCATGATATCACAATATTGCGTAAAGATGAAAACACAAGTACTTGTATATGTACATCAGATGATATTGATCAGAGGACAAATTGAGTCAAAACTATTTCATTCGAAACAGCCTCTCCATTTTATGAATTCCCATGAAATTCACTGGAATAAATATTGAAAATAAAATGAAAAAGAATAAAGTACTGCATTCACAACGCGTCTAAACATGAATCTTTTTTTAAATCGATCTTTGGAGTTGAAAAATCAATATTGTATTGGGCGGCATAGTGTCGCGATAAATTGCCGTATTGAATTCTAAACACGTCGTCGTTTTACTTTTTGGGTTTTAAAGTGTTAAATATTGCCAAATTGTTGTCATGTTGCCAGGTCTGGCTAACAATGCAATCTCCACAGAGATAAGAAAAATAGCAGAATGGTTCACGTGTCAGCTGTTTTTTTTTTTTTGCCGCTGATGACTGAAGTAGCTAATTAGTGAGCCGTCTCACTTATTTCTCATCTCCGTTGAGAGTTCCACTTGCTCAGTTCTTTCTTATCCAACACATTTCATATCCAAAGGCAACCAAAAGTGCTTGACAGATAACACATTAAACACATGGTAACATTTAAAAAAAGCAAGCGCATAGAATAAAAACAACAAAAGAAAATGAAATGACGCCGACAGCTATAGCTTGGATTTGAAAGTAGTCAGCATTATCGACCGTCTTAGCCCTTCTGGCAACGTGTTCCACATTTGAGTAGCATGAAGGTTCCTATTGGGTCTGGAGATCTGATAATTATCTGGGACTTAAACCATTGAAGGAAATGAGCTGATAAATGATGAGATTTTTTAATTTGATATCAGCCGATCAAGATGTGTTTTTACTGTGAGATCCAGGTACAGGGTCTCCAGATTTGAAGTGGTTGATGGTCGCCTGGTCAGATGTAAACTTTTGCAAGATGTGCTGCAAGAGTTGCATCAATTATTCCCGACTCCATCTGTCTCTTCAGCACTCTGCCACGCCGCTCTGCGAATCCTGTTTTTCATGAACCCACAAATGTGCACTTTCTGCACGGAAGACACGTTAGATGCCCAAGAAAACGTTCTAATCCGATATTTACACAAACTGCTGTCTCGGCGTAAAAAAAAAAAAAAAAACTGCAGAAAAGAAGCAGAGCTTTCTGTGGGATTATTGGACTTCAATGGCACCCCATGATTAAAAATAATATTATGGTTACAGGTAAATATGGGCAATTTATCGGGTAATATCAGGCTTTATTCTATTAAAATTGAAATCTAGTCGACTTTAACCTAATGTAAGTTGTTAATAATAATAATAAATAAACAGAGTTCTTGTCATTATTTATTCAGCGTCCAGCAGTGTGTGTGTGATGGGAGTGAAGTGTCTCCCTCTGCTTTTCTCAGATTACATCATTGAAGCTCTCCCCTCCTCCACACTCTCTCCGAGCCAAGCTTTTAAAACCCTCCTCCGCTGACCTGCCCACTGTGTGTGTGTGTGTGCGTGTGTGTGTGTGTGTGTGTGTGTGTGTGTCTTCCAAATCCCTGATGCTCTATAACACTGGATAACAGCACACACACACACACATGCTACTACAGTTCAGGCCGATCAGGCACATTCAGTAAAGCAGCAATGATTCATCGTTCTGTTACATTTGGACGGTTTTCATACAGACGGGTTCGTAATGTTGCACATCTACGTAGTTGCTCAACAAATCCACGAGTCAGCAGATCTCAGGGCTGATAGCCACTCGGACACTACTTTGAAACGAGGCCAGGATGCATCATTTGAAAACTGCTGCTGCAGGTCGATCATGAAAACGGATGTAATGTGATTTAATAAATAATATTTAAACATAATCACTAACTCAGCATCTTTCAGGTTCCAGTCGTTACGATCCTGATACTAAAATAACAGCCGAGGTCAATGATCCGGTTCAGGGATCGGATTAAATATCAGGAAGGAAGAAATGGTGTTTTTATTATTTACTGTTATAGTCTAATCATAGATATCATCACAGGGACTTGACTAAGTCCAGCTTTATTGAAGTGAAAATAGAGGCTGATTTTTATTTATTTATCCTTTTATGTATGCAGGGAGACATTATGATTTATGATCTCATTTAAGATTATTTTCAGTCTTATCTGTGATGTAATAAAAATAGTGATTCTACCTGTTTTAAGCTTATTTAGATGATTATTGAGTATAATATTCTTACTTATGGCCAGTTAATGTTGAGCTTTAATCTATAATCTTCACACATCATTCTCTAGATTAATCCTCCTACGTTCAGACTATTATACGTGGTGACCTCAACCTTTGGACTCGTGGACTGAACTGAGGGGATGAAACATGTTAACATTGTTTGGTTTTTTTAAATCTCTTCCTCCTCCCGTTGTCTTTGTGTCGGCGGAGGATTAATCTTTTATTCTGCTGGTGTTTTGGTTTCATCCTGCTCGTCTACCTTTTGGACGACTCTGTGGCAGCAATACTGTCTCGCTGCCTCGCCTCCCATCATGCACTGTGTTTTCTGGAAGGTCGCATTTAATGTTTCCACTGACGGCTACTGTTGAATAAGCTGTTGTGTAAGACTGTGTATTCAACTCTGTGCTGCTTTTTTTTTTTTGAGTGCAGCCGTGCACTGACCATGCACTCTGATGTGCTTCTGTGCACATTTTGTCTTGTTTCATGCTTGTGCACACAGTTGTGTGTGTGTGTGTGTGTGTGTGTATGTGTGTGTGTGTGTGTGTGTATAGACTATAGAAGACATGCTAATTTATGTCAGTCTATTTCTGAGTGTGTGGGAGGAGGGCAGATGCAGCCTAAGAGTGTTTTTCTCAAGCGAGGGAATCCATTCTGTCGCTACGGTTAATGCACACACACATACATGCACACACACACGGAAACACACACACACACACACACACACACATGCACACACACACACACACACACACACACACTGCTTTTAAAGCCTTATATAGTGTAACCCATGATCGATGCTTTGTGTTTTTAAAGCTTCATACATGACCTCTGACCTTTGCAGGATCTGCATCTCGCTTTGTCGCAGTAAGCGGATGGAGAGTAGTTTTGGGCTTTTTCACCTCCTTCCACAGGCTTACTGTCATGATTGACATGCATCACTCAGTCACACACACACACACACACACACACTGAGCTGAGTACTGCAGCACCCTCTAGTGGCCGAGAGTGGAATCTAGTAGAAATGATATTTGATTCTCAATTCTCGCATCGCAGAATCGTTCAACAAAGCATCATAGAATCGTAGAATCGATTATTTCTCTCACCTCTAAATGGACCATAATGTACTAAATGAACATCATGCTGGATTGAAGAAGACTTGAAACTAGAGATTGAGACCATAAACTCATGTTTACAATGTTTACTGAGATAATACATCAAGAGAGAAGTAGGACCGTTTTCTCATAGACTTCTATACAACCAGAGAGGAGTCGCCCCCTGGTGGCCAGCAGAGAGAAGTAGGACCCTTTTCTCATAGACTTCTATACAACCAGAGAGGAGTCGCCCCCTGATGGCCAGCAGAGAGAATGCAAGTTTAAGGCACTTCAGCTTTGGCTTCACTCTTGAGAACCGGAGGTTGCTGCCTTGTTATTAGGAAGGACCAGCGTTGATCTCCTTTTCCTCTCTCTCTCCATAGAAGGCTGGAATGCAAACTACTGCTGACAGACACCAGACATCTTCATGTAGGGAATCCTGTGTGTGTGTGTGTGTGTGTGTGTGTCAACCAGTATAAATGTCACTAAGGCATCAAGTTAATGATAGCAAGCCATAATAGATATATCTGCTATGGGTGTACATGTGTGTGTGTGCAGGAGGGAATGTATGTGCCACACACTGTAAGTCATTAACACATCACGCCTGTTTCCAACCAACCTTACATGGCTGTGTGTGTGTGTGTGTGTGTTTGTGTGTGTGTGTCTGTGTGTGTGATGGTATTCCCTCAGCCCACACGTCTAGATAATTAAGCAGCACCGCAGTGACTGATGAATTCCAGAGGCAGCGTACGACAACACAGCATTTCCCCTCATCGTGCTCTATTAGATGTTTTTAGGTATTTCCAGCCGTACCAATGTAAATGCAGAGTGCTTGAATGGGTAGCGTGCCTGAAGCCTGCCCATCCCTCCGCTGTATTCACCAACATCAACAAGCTGCAGCCGGAGAGGAAACACTGCAGCAGACGATTTCACCAGAATCGTCCTCTTGGGAGAGAGAACCTTCTCTCTGTGGCCATTTTCTTCACAGAGTCTGTTGGAGAGTCCTCATGAATCATGGAACAAGGAAAGGAAGCTGTAATGCATGTTGATTTATTATCTCTGCCAGGAGATTATGGATTCAGTTGTGTCTGTCCGTCTGTCCACGGCTAATCTCACATGCTGCTAATATGTTTGGGGCTCATTCATGACTGTACTGGCCTTTTATTGCCCTTAACAACTGCTTCAAAAAGAAAATACGATACCCTTAAAGCTTGTTGCTGCCCATTTGCTGACAAGCAATCTAGCATATAAAAAGGCTTTTTTTTTCAATGAAGTTTGGTGCGTTGCTCACTCCACATGAAACGCTACATTGCATCACTTCCAGCAAGTTTCATGGAGAACAATGAGGATCTGTTGGATAACTCAGATTATGCTCTGGTCTAGTTCAGATAAAAACACGTCATGATGATGTCATAAACCGTCATCATCATACGTGTTTTCTACCTTTTGGTCCCCGCTGCTGCTGTTTACCTCCCTCCGGATATCCTCCTCCTCCTCGTCGATGATATGCTGTTCTCTGTGTCTGACCTATTTATATTTTGTAAGTGGAAGTGGGAGCATAAAGGGAGATATCGGTGTGTGTGTGTGTGTGTGTGTGTGTGTGTGTGTGGGTGACGATCCTGTACGTTCTGCTCTTTATGTTCTCGTTAACCTTGGCGTCAGAGCAGGCGTCTGGAAGCCTCCTACACATGGAGGTGCAGCAAGTCAGATTTCAGATCAGCACAGAGATGGAAAGGAGGTTTACGTTGTTGGATAGAAGCTGGGATTTCAAGAACGCGGTGGAAAGATGCCGATTAGATCTCCGTTTCTTATAGTTATGAGAGCGAGTCGGTCGTGTGTGTGTGTGTGTGTGTGCTTGTCTCTGTCAATCTGACTCCTGATTAAGATGCATGAGTTGAAGAGAACGGTAATAATATCTGCCTGATCTAGACTGAACAGGCTCGGTTATCCGTTTGTTTGATGTGACTTTTGTCTGGCTTTTAATGCCGCAGGAAAACAGAACTGTCATCGTCTCTGCAGAAGCTGCTTTAATGTGAAGAAAAAACAGAACAGTGATCAAAACCGGAACAAAAGTTAACACGAGCCCAAAGACTTTATAAAAAGAACACAGTGTTTGGCATTTAAAGATCTTTGTATTGTAAAGTTTACTAGTGGGATACCACAAACAAATAAACAGTAAAAACATTCATATTTTCTTTACAACAACACTTATGAAACACTAAATCACAATGTGTAAATTTGATTCCTTATTTTGTGGCCCGGTACAATTCTGTACAGTCTCCATTATGTTCTACTTTCAGTGTGTATGCATGCGTGTATGAGCTGGGATCCTCTTCGTAGAGATACGATGTAGTGATACGATGTAGTGATACGATGTAGAGATACGATGTAGAGATACGATGTAGAGATACGATGTAGAGATACGATGTAAAGATACGATATAGTGATACGATGTAGAGATACAATGTAAAGATACGATGTAGCGATACGATGTAGCGATACGATGTAGCGATACGATGTAGAGATACGATGTAGAGATACGATGTAGAGATACGATGTAGCGATACGATGTAGCGATACGATGTAGCGATACGATGTAGAGATACGATGTAGAGATACGATGTAGTGATACGATGTAGAGATACGATGTAGAGATACGATGTAGAGATACGTTGTAGTGATACGGTGTAGAGATACGATGTAGCGATACGATGTAGTGATACAATGTAAAGATACGATGTAGAGATACGTTGTAGTGATACGGTATTGTGATATGATGTTGTGATACGATGTAGTGATATGGTATTGTGATATGATGTTGTGATACGATGTAGAGATACGATGTAAAGATACGATGTAGAGATACGGTATCGTGATATGATGTTGTGATACAATGTTGTGATACGGTATCGTGATATGATGTTGTGATACAATGTCGTGATACAGCTCGGTGTGGAAGATGAGGTTGCCCTCCAATGAATGTCTGGATGTGTAACGATGCCTTTATGTGTGTTCAGGACGATGAGGTGGTCCTACAGTGTTCGGCCACAATCCACAAGGAACAACAGAAACTCTGTCTGGCTGCCGAAGGCTTCGGAAACAGACTCTGCTTCCTCGAATCCATCTCCAACTCCAAGGTACTGATTGAAGCTTGAATAGTCCCCAACCAAACGTGTATAACCAGTAACTTAATGGATCTGAATGTTCAACAGTCCTGCAGTGTTAATATTACAAACAAATCAATTGTCTTCCTCGTCCCAGAATGTGCCTCCGGATCTGTCCATCTGTACGTTTGTGTTGGAGCAGTCGCTGTCGGTGCGAGCCCTTCAGGAGATGCTGGCCAACACCGAGGACAAGGCTGAGGGGGTGAGTGTGAAGAGACGCACACATTCAACCACACAGAGGAGGAGGTGGCAGACACACAAACGGAGAAGGGATTTCTAGCTTACTCGTCTTTTCATTCTTGGCTGAAGTCATCTCCACTCGGCCTTATGTCGGGAAGTTCAGTGCTATAGCAATAATGCACAATTCAAAGCAGCGAGAAGGAGGCTGCTGGTCAGTTTCCATCAAGCAAATGATTTCATGACACAACATCAACATTGTGGTTTCAAAAAGTTCCCCAACAGTTATATCAAACTACCGGTCTGGTCAGCTTTGATTTAATTACAGCTACATGATTTTATCTGACTTGCAATCTGTTATCCATCCTCCAAAAACTCCTCCAATACTTTTATACATTTGATTAAGTTACATTAAAGCCAAATCTGCAGCAGTCATATTAGCTTTTCCCCACAAGTATCAACTGTTTGCAGTTATTTTCTTTCATGTTTTTATGGGTTAAAGATTACGATGTACTCCGGAATCCTTCTCTGTACGACCTTTGACCCAAACAGCTGTTTGTGTCACTTCTCGAAACTTCACACAGAAAGTTTTGGCAGCCCACCAGTTGTTGCCAGCTGTAGCATGCTAGTTGGTTAGCCGGGTTAATCGAGATCAGTGGATCAGGATTTATGTCAAACTTTATGCTGACGCTGTTAAAGTTGGGTTCATCTGTGGATACAAACACTTACTTAATGACGGCATCAGCTCAATCTGACAATTAATGAAAAAGAAATAGAAAGTAACAGAAGTTTATGGTCTTATCAAGCCAACAGCACCACATCATCTGCATAGAGAGATACAATTCAGGGTCCCTAAACGAGAAACTCTTCTTCCCCTCGGCTGTGCCTTTAGATGATCATCAATGATGGCAATGGAATCAAATGAAAACTTGTCTGTAGACTGGATGGGCACATTGCCATGACAACGATAAAGAGCTGTTCCACGGCACTTTGCTCCTCCTGGATCTGAGGTTTTGACAGATAGTTGGAGCTTCCTTTCCAGCATCTTGGTGTAAACTTTTACCAGGAAGGCTGAGCAGTGTGATCTCACAATAACTGAAGCACAATGGCAAACCTGTTTAAAAGTGGGGACCGGGCGCTCCAGTAGCTGACGTGAAGAGTAGAACAATAAGGCCGAGTCCTTACCGCAGTGGCCCAGTTTCAAGTGCTGCATGTCATCCCCTCTCTTTGCCCTGACTTTCCTCTCTCACACACACACTATCACAAATAAAGCAGAAATGCAACTGCCGTTCCACAGTCAGTCCCCGATGTCCACCCGTTCCTCATGATTGCAGTTTTTCTTGAATGAAGTGAGGGGATTTTTGTTAATTTGTCCAGCCAAACCTCCAGACTGGGCTCCAAAACCGGCACAGTGCTGGTTTTTGTTGTTTCCATTCAAATATCTAGTATCATTCATATATTCTTTGTGCCGCAAGTAAAAAAGATGCCAAGTTAACCGACAGCAAAGCAAACGTTATGGACGTTAAGTTCTTACATAGTCTCATTTCAGTGAAATAATAACACTAATGTCTCTGCTACAGTCTGAAAAAAGATAGACCATCAGTTTCATACCTACGTAGGCCTGAGACCCCATTTACGCTTGCAATTTTATAGACTGTATATAGGAAGTGGACTACGGTTTTGAAGCCTCAAGTTCAGCATTTTGGATTTGCAGTTTTCCCAACCAGTGAAGTGACCATATTTGGACTGTGGTGGACTGCTTTTGTTTGTCAGATCCACCCGTCACTCCTCTACAGTCCAAATATGGTCGCTTCCTTCACTGGTTGCAAAAATACCAAAATGGCTTGAAGTTGAGGCTTCAAAACTGTAGTAGTCAACAAACCAATGTGTGACGTCACCATGACTACCTCCACTTCTTATATAGTCTATGGCTGTTTAACCCCCTGCTTCTAGTGTTAACGCTAAGCTATGCTAACTACTTTGTGACTGTATAACACATGAACATGAGATTGATTTTGATTTGTCTCATTTCACACGGAAAAAGCAAATATCTCATATTTGCCAGCCAAACCAATGGATATTGAGTGGAAGTAGAAGTATTCACTAAGCTGTCATCAACTCATCCAACAGTCCTTTCTGTTGGTTGGATGTGTGTTTTATGTGTTGTCTGTAAAAAATGACTACGGCAACTTACTTTTTCCTATTCTCTCTCCCATTTCCACACAGCATGTAGTGGTGGAAATATGGGTAGGTGTGCCTCCACTCGATGTCTCTGTTTGTCATGGTTGTCACCGTCCTGATGTTGGTTACTGCCGTCACTGTCATGAGCATCAGCACGAGCATTAGCAGCGCCGCCATACACATCTGTGTTTTTTGTTATTTTACTGAGTGTAGAACTGTCGGAGGTAGTGGACATTTTTACATATGACCTAATTGACCTCTTTATTGTAGGATATGCAAGCTAATCTAGAGAGGTCACACCCCTTCCCCTCTGTTCCTAATTTTTGGAAAAAATTATCCCAAAAATTTGAAATCTGTGTAAACTACAATGCTCTTTTTAGAGTATATATATATATATATATATATATATATATATATAAATATATATATACACACACACACACGTCCATAGTCATAACTGTTGGCAGCCATAACAAAAAGGCATCATATTGTAGTCAGAGGCTTGATACCCTGTTTTTTTTAACATGTAATGTGTTGACAATAAGAAAAATTAATTAAATAAATACATTTCTTTACATATGTTATGTTAAATATATGATTCAGCCCTGTTCTTCTAGTCTTCATGCTAAAATAAGCTGCTAATAAACTGCTGGCTGTAGCTTCATATTTAGCACACAGACACTCGTTATGAGTGACATTAGCATGTTTCCCAAAATGTTGAACTATTCCTTTAAAAATGAGCCCGTCTCATCATCCTGCGTTGAGTCCAGGACCAAAAGCAGTCCCTGTTAGGATGGATGGAGGATTATATCAACAGATGGTTGCTTGGAAAGCTTGCAGCAGAGGACGATCCGTTTTGGAGACAGAATCATAGCAACCAGTCGGGATTCTTCCACGAGGCAGATCCACCTCTTCCATCATCAACAGACTCCAAATGCATGTTTGGGACACGCTGTTTACAACGCTGCATTAACACCGGTCCCACCTCCATCAAGTTAACATGTTCAAGTAGAGGAAGTAAACACCGTGTGTCCTCATGACATCCTGATTTAACTGGAGGTTCTTCTGCATCAGGGGAGTCAAACAAACACATATCAGGACGAGTCCCAACAATAGTTTGAAGTGAACCTTCTCCCACAGATCTCTTCTAGTGTTTGATGTGAACCTCAATGTCATCAGATTTCTGTCAATATTCTCAGGTTTCATTTCATATATTCAGCGTTCATTCAATATTGTCAAGTGTCATTCAATATGTTCAAGTTTCAATCAATATTTTCAAGTTTAAATCAATATTCTTTAGTTTCAATCAATATTTTCAAGTTTCATTCAATAAGTTTCATTCAATATTCTTTAGTTTCAATCAATATTCTCAAGATTTATTAAATATTCTCAAGATTCATTGAATATTCTCAAGATTCATTGAATATTCTCAAATTTAAGTAAATATTTTGCTTTTGGATTAGACAACGTATTTGCAACCACTATAAATGACACATTTTTAAATGTTGTTCAACTTTCATGATCATGAAACTGATATTTTACGGTAGTAAAGCCGTTCTCGACTGGATGACGAGGCGGCTCGTTTTGCACGTCTTGCACAAACGGATGGTACATGCATACACACACACATTAATTAAATATGCGTGTGGAAGTGAAGCGGCTCTGCTTGTGAGGCCTTCGCTGCACTGAAACACTGCGTGTTCACGAGGAGCCGGCAGAATGACTGCAGTGCAGCAGGAGACGTTAGGTTCAGGCACATGTTGGCTGTAGGAGAAAACAAGACTCCAGTTACAAGGACCAGTCTGCTGAGTGTCAATGTGTTGTGTAGCAGCAGTAAGACGAGGGGCCAGGAGCACCGGGAAAAATAACTAATTAATGTGCTTAACATTGAGATCAATATGATTTAGCCTCATTTGCTATTAAACAAAAGGGATTTATTCCACTTTAACACGTTAAATCACTTGAACTTTATATTTGAACCGTATAAACCTGGAAATCAAACTTATATCAGATCTACACAAATCTGGAGTCCCACAAAGGATTTTAGGAGCATGCACTTCAATCAAAAAGATGTACGTTTGCAGGTTTGTGTAAGGTTTGGTAGTAAGATGCAGCTGGAGCTGTGATTGGTCAGAACGTTGACCTGAGAGCGGGGAGTTCGAAGCATCGATAGTGCAGCCGATCAGGTTGAATTGATTCCTGATTACTCTTTCATTAGACAGCCCTGCTGATGTTACAGTGATACGACATTGAAACTCTGTGATGATGACGTAGTGGATGGATGACGTCATAATTTAGCTTTGAAGCGTAGACTCGTAGGTCACATGTTCCCTACAGACGTGTAGAAGGAAGCGGAGCGTCTGCATACCTGTCTGCATCTGTTTGTTGATCTTTCTGTCCGTACTGTTGATTGATATCTCTGTTTAGCTGTCTTTCCTCTCAGTGACTGTCTGTCTGTTGTAACTTGGTCGTTCTCTCTCTCTCTCTCCCTCTTGTCGATGTCTCTCTATCAGACGGCCCAGGGCGGCGGCCATCGCACCTTACTGTACGGACACGCCGTCCTGCTGCGACACTCCTACAGTGGAATGGTCAGTCAACGCTAACAACGACAACTTGCTTATTGGTGGAGTTTGTGTGGATCGAGTGATGGATTGATGGAAGTGTGTTTCTCTGTTTAGTACCTCTGCTGTCTGTCCACCTCCCGCTCGTCCACAGACAAACTGGCTTTTGATGTCGGACTGCAGGAAGATACCACAGGTAAGGAGTCGGACACGTTCAGAGGATCCCAACTGATGGATCCTTTACGATCCCCTAGATTCCAGGCCACTAACGATGATGGGACTTTAATCAGCAGCTGATAATGTGTCCTCACCGACATTGTTATCGTAGTAATCTCCAACTTACCCTCAGACTAGGACTGTTAGCTCTGCCAGCAATGTTGCAGTTGTTTGCACTGTTTGTGCTGTTAGCACTGTTGGCTGCTAGCTGCTGGCTCAGCTGTCTCCATGTTCCTGCTACAAAAATGTGCAGATTTGCGTCTATTCACACAGTCTTTGCATTGAGTTTGTATGCAAAAGTGCAACGTGAAAACATGTTTGGTGTGAATACAGCAAAAGGAGAAAATAATAATACAAAAATACAACAAATTCCCAGGAGCTCTTAACACCAAGGGATGAATCCTTTTCTAAAAGTTTGCTTCAAAGAACTGAAACATTTTATATTGCATTACTCTTTGATTGGTTTCCAGCACACAGTCTGCTGCTTCTCCACTGTGGTTTCAACTTTGGAACAAAGTCAGAACAATAAGTCAATGCAAAGCACGCGGTCTGCCCTGTTTTTGTTTTTGTTCTTGACCTTCTTCTTCTTCTTCGATGGAGCAGATTACAGTCGACGCACAACAGCTGCTAGCTGGACAAATATAGACCACCAATATGTGTGTGTGTGTGTGTGTGTGTGTGTGTGTAGGCGAGGCATGCTGGTGGACCATCCATCCAGCATCAAAGCAGCGGTCAGAGGGAGAGAAGGTCCGAGTGGGAGATGATCTCATCCTGGTCAGCGTCTCCTCGGAGAGATATCTGGTCAGTAGCAGCTCTACGTGTGTGGGAGCAAAGAAATGATGGATATCAGTTAAAACTGGGAGCTCAGAGTTCGGCAAAATGATGGATTTTTAGTGGAAATGACTGGTGAAATATTTAGCTTCATGTTAGTTAAAGTGAATGGATGAACCATTTGAAATAAGCAGCTAAACGCTAACTAAAATGATGGATAATCAGTTGAAATATTTAACGAAAAGTAATGGGCAAATTGTTAAATCTGTACGCTAAAGGTTTACGAGACTTTTACCTGGTTAAATGAAGGTGTTTCCGATGGCCAGACCCGCCTTTCTGAATCACTAAACCTACTAGTGTTTGTGTATATTTCAGTCTGGCGTGCCAGTAATGTGTGTATTTGTATTTGTCTCTCTGCCTGCAGCATCTGTCCTACGGTAACGGCAGCCTCCATGTGGATGCAGCCTTCCAGCAGACGCTCTGGAGCGTCGCTCCCATCTGCTCCGGCAGCGAAGTGGCACAAGGTACACCGTCTTTGTTCTATGTGTAGTATGGAATAAGAACTATATAATAACGTTCTGTCTGTTAAAGAATACAATTCCCTTGCTTAGAGTGACATGCACGTAGACACAGGTGGTCTTTATATATTTATATATATATATATATATCACACTTAAATTCATCAGAATGCTTCAATGAGTTTCTAAATTCATGTGGAAGGGAGCGTATGTTCTACTTCTGGTGCTTTAGTGACAAACCTCTCCGTCCTATGATTCATGTGTTGAGTCCCACAGGCGTCCTATCTGTTCTCCCTCTTCCTCTCCAAAGTCAACCCCCCCGTGTTTCTCCCTGTCTGCTCTCTTTTTCTGTTGCAGGTTTCCTCATAGGAGGCGACGTCCTGCGCCTCCTTCACGGTCACATGGACGAGTGTCTGACTGTTCCATCCGGGGAGCACGGGGACGAGCAGAGGAGGTAACGTGATACTTTCACAACTACACGGATCTGGGCTCAAGGTTGTCATTATTTATTTAACATAATGCAGCT
>NC_139933.1:2777874-2790374 GCF_963514095.1 Eutrigla gurnardus | reverse complement strand
CACACACACACACACACACACACACACACACACACGCACACACGCACGCACACACACACACACACACACACACACACACACACACACACTCACACACACGCTGGAAGGTCATGTTCTGATGGATTTCTTCGTTCCAGTATGCGTCCCAACATCTTCCTGGGAGTCAGCGACGGCTCGGCTCAGTACAGGAAGTGGTACTACGAGCTGATCGTGGATCAGGCGCTGCCGTTCGTCACAGCGGAGGCTTCCCACCTCAGGGTGGGCTGGGCCAACACCAGCGGGTACGCCCCGTACCCCAGCGGGGGCGAAGGCTGGGGCGGCAACGGGGTCGGGGATGACCTCTACTCCTACGGCTTCGATGGACTCCATCTCTGGTCAGGTGTGTGTGTTTGTCCTTGCTACAAATAGTACAGACAGTCATGTTGTGTTATTTCAACGACCAATGACAGCAGGGAGGGTGAGTTTAAAGTCTCTTTGTTCCTGATCAGGTCTGTTCACAAATAAATCCAATTTAAACCCACAAAGAAAAAATTCTTAACTTAAATTTAAACTTTATTCATTCATTCAGCACCTTTTGTACAAAATTGCAATACAATGTGTTTAACAATACATTGAAAAAATGATATCTAATATATTATAATTCATGGAAGCAGATCGGAGTCAGTTCGGGTCTCTACCTCTCTTCTTACAGCGTGGACATGCATACAGGAGTGAGAGTGCGTTACTATGGTTACGGTCTTGATGCATACTTGGTTTTCATACCATATATAACAATATAGTCGCAACAGCTCTGCATGATGTCAATGTGGTGCTACAGGGACACGTGTGTGTGTGTGTGTGTGTGTGTGTGTGTGTGTGTGTGTGTGTGTGTGTGTGTGTGTGTGTGTGTGTGTGTGTGTGAGTGTGTGTGTGAGTGTGTGTGTGTGTGTTTAAACCAGGGATGGCTGCTACTACACTATGTAAATAAGATGTGTACATCTTTATGCATAGCCATAATTTACTACGACTCCGCTACACATTTAAAATAACAATACCATGAAAGGCATCCTCTGAATAAGTGTGATGTTTTTACACCGACAGATGATGACTATGAAGTCTGATTGTTCCAGATGGCAGATTAAAATATTCAGATGCTCACATGTCGTCCCGCCCTCCCTGCAGGCTGCATCGCGCGGACCGTCAGCTCGCCCAATCAGCATCTCCTGAGAGCGGAGGACGTGGTGAGCTGCTGCCTGGACCTCAGCGTGCCCAGCATCTCCTTCAGGATCAACGGCCAGCCGGTCCAGGGCATGTTTGAGAACTTCAACACCGACGGCCTCTTCTTCCCCGTGGCCAGCTTCTCTGCAGGAGTCAAGTCAGTGGAATATCAATGTCGTTATTATTGTCTAATTATTGAAACTTGAGCATCAAACAACATGAGGGAATGTCAAAGTTTCAAAAAGTCAAAAAATGACGAGAGAAAGCTGCATTTCTGTCATATTTCATGAGTTACTATATGTAGTATTAATCATCCATAGCCTCACCGGATGGTGTTTTCCTGTATTTACAGTAGAATGACAATATTTCATACTATTTTGAATATATTCTGTATTGTATTTGTAGAATACTTTGGAGTTAAGGTTCATTATCACATTATTAGAGTAATACAATTCTTATTAAATAATTATTAATAATAATAATTCCTCCTCCTGCAGGGTCCGGTTCCTCCTCGGCGGTCGTCACGGTGAGTTTAAGTTCCTCCCCCCTCCGGGTTACGCCCCCTGCTACGAGGCCGTGTTGCCCCGGGAGAAGCTGAAGCTGGAGGCCAGTCAGGACCAGACCGCAGCCCGGGACCTGCTGGGACCCACCATCACCTTGAGCCAGGCAGCGTTCACCCCGACCCCTGTGGACACCAGCCAGGTACAGACCAGCTGTCAGATCAGTGTGCTGTATTAGATATCTAATATATAAATATATAAAATCTCACAGAGGACAGGATATAATGAAACAATGAAGTAATAAATCTGTAAATATTCCCTCACTATTATATTGCATCCTGCTTTAATAGGTCATTATTATTTAATTAATGTGTGTGTGTGTGTGTGTGTGTGTGTGTGTGTGTGTGTGTGTGTGTGTGTGTCTGTGTGTGTAGATCGTGCTGCCTCCTCACCTGGAGAGGATCAGGGAGAAGCTGGCGGAGAACATCCATGAACTGTGGGTGATGAATAAGATTGAACTGGGCTGGACCTACGGAGCCGTGAGTACCGACGACCCGTCTCAGTGGAATCCATCCCATAATAATAAGAATAATCTGAGCTGCTCCAATCACACATCAACCATCGCTCTTTCACTCACTATATTATTTCTGTATAGTTTTATCAGACGTGGTCGTAAATCTTCAGGAAGGAAGTTAAAAATGATTTAATTGAAAATGTTATCTTAGTAGATAAATCGTTTCTCTCTGAAAAACGGTAAAATATCACAATATATGCAGGACATAAAAATGTTTCTTAAATCCTGATAATATCGTATCGTAATAGGCATGAAATCGAATTTCATTTTATTAATTTATTATTGGTGTCCCATAATCCTCCATGTCCTGAGATCAAAGGTTGCCAAGCAACAGGCTCCCTCACTGTCCTAACTGTCCCTACGTCATGAAAACACTCATCCATACGCTTATTATAACAATTTCACACGAATGTCTAACAAACTGAAGAAGACAATGAGCTGCATGTCGACTGATTCCAGTTTTCTTGTGTGTTTCAGGTGCGAGACGATAACAAGCGGCAGCATCCCTGTCTGGTGGAGTTCTCCAAGCTTCCTGAGCAGGAGCGGAGCTACAACCTCCAGATGTCTCTGGAGACTCTCAAGTAATGCATCCCATTCCTCGTTGAGATGGAATATTTATACTTATATCACACCATAGAGTAACGCTGCTTCCACACGAACACGTTGGACTTCCAGGTTTATGGATTTTATGATGGCAGATGTGTGATAGATCATGATTTTCAGAATCTAAACTACTAATAATGACGGAGAGATCTGTTCATAGATCTGTATATAAGTCAGTGTGGGTTATATCCCCTGATTTATACCTCTAAAGCTGTTATAAGGGATGTACTTGGATCTGACTCTGTGTCAGTTAATTACAACGTGACAGTGATCCACAGTAAAACACCTCATGCACATGCACTGTATAAGAAAGGGCTTTTTATACAGTCGTGTCTCAGAACATCATCAATGTGGTCGTTCTTACAATAATAATCATAATGAATCATGTATTAATCAAAGAGCCTCATAGTCACATCAGAAGCTGCATAAACTGTCACCAGAATTTTAATTCCTCACGTTTGTCCTGATAATTAATGATAATTCATAAAATGTATGTGGAGATTTTTGTTTAAAGTACTCAAAGACACATTTAACATTATTGGACAAAAAAACGATACTCTTCTGCATCGTTTGTAAAAAAAAAATAGTGTACAACAATGTGTATTTCTTTCCCTTCGTCCAGAGTGATGAAGACAAACTGAACTCCAGGGTTTTAAGTGGGATCTGGGTGAGGACATCATGTTTGTGAAAACTAAATGAATTCCTTGAATCTTGTGTTTTGGCCACAGGACTCTGCTGGCCTTGGGTTGCCACGTCGGCCTGGCGGACGAACACGCTGTGGAGAAAGTGAAGAGCATGAAACTGTCCCAGACGTGAGTCACCTGAACCGTATAATAAGAGCATATGGATGCTGATGTTGAGATGAGGAGAGCAGCAGCCGGCTAACCACCCAGTGACTCTGTGTCCGTGCAGCTATGAGTTGTCCGGCGGGTATAAACCTGCTCCTCTGGACCTGAACCACATCAAACTAACCTCCACGCAGGACGCCATGGTGGACAAACTGGCTGAGAACGCACACAACGTCTGGGCAAGAGACCGCATCCGCCAGGGCTGGACCTACGGCATCCAACAGGTAGGAGCATCATCATAATAATACTAATAATAATAATAAGATGTTGGCGTATGTTCCTGTAAAGTATCCGGTTATTTCCTGTTTCATTCTCCGTCTCTCTCAGGACGTGAAGAACCGTAGGAACCCTCGTCTGGTCCCCTACGTTCTGCTGGATGAGAGAACCAAGAAGTCCAACAAAGACAGTTTAAGAGAAGCCGTCAGAACTCTCCTGGGATATGGCTACAACCTGGAAGCTCCTGACCAGGACCATGGTATGCTTTTAGGAATACTTGTATGTTTTGTGTAGTCACTTTTTGGGAGGGGGGGATTGCTAACAAATGATGCTTATTGTTTTCATGATGTGCTTTTCTTCTCATCCAGCAGCTCAGGCCGACCCCAACAACGTCTCCGCCGAGAGGTTTCGCATCTTCAGAGCAGAGAAAACGTACTGTGTGAATGCAGGGAAGTGGTACTTTGAGCTGGAGGTAAGAAGACATATTATAACATGAACTACTAGTGAAAATGTACTTGTTACTCACCTGGTTCCTGCTTGTCCTCCAGGTGTTAACAGCCGGAGAGATGAGGGTGGGCTGGGCCAGACCAGGATGCCTCCCAGACCAGGAGCTGGGGTCCGATGACCAGGCTTTTGTCTTCGATGGATTCAAGGTGGCTGGATTCAGTTTTCTTTTTTTAATTATTGTCCAGATTAGTCATAAAGGAGGCAAGATTTCATGTTTTCAATGTGCTCAGGTCCAGCGCTGGCACCAGGGGAACGAGCACTTTGGGCGGGCCTGGCAGACGGGGGACGTGGTGGGCTGCATGGTGGACCTGAACGAACACACCATGATGTTCACGCTGAACGGAGAGGTGCTGCTGGACGACTCCGGGTCCGAGCTGGCCTTCAAGGACTTCGAAGTCGGTGAAGGTCAGTACCGCGTTGTTGACAACACGGGCAACTTTGATCAACTTTGGATGGACAACAAGAGACGGAATCTTCTTCTGGATCTAGAATAAAACAAGAGATAATCAACATAAAATTTATATCATGACAGCCATCAGAACGGATGTTGTGGAACCAGAAATCGTTAATCAGTGCTTGAAATCAGAAGAAATTGCTTACATTTCTAGATTGAGTGGTCCATAAAAAGCTGCCTGTGTTGATGATGTCATCTTGGTATTTGACTTCAGGTTTCATCCCCGTGTCCAGTCTGGGCGTGTGTCAGGTGGGCAGGATGAACTTCGGTAAAGACGTCAGCACGCTCAAGTACTTCACCATCTGCGGCCTGCAGGAAGGCTACGAACCGTTCGCCGTCAACATGAACCGGGACGTCACCATGTGGCTCAGCAAGAGGCTGCCTCAGTTCGTCCCCGTCCCCCCAAACCACCAGCACATGGAGGTGAGGAGGGGGGTGGTCTCCTGTGATCCAGATCCACGTAGCTACAACCTGATGAAGGTTTCTGTGAGAACTTTAAATCACACTGATTTTTGCCTCCTTGTTCAGGTGACGAGGATAGATGGGACGGTGGAGTCGTGTCCTTGCCTGAAGGTCACCCAGAGGTCATTTGGCTCACAGAACAGCTACACTGACATCACCTTCTACAGGTTGAGCATGCCCATCGAGTGTTCAGAGTCCTTCTGCAGACCCAACGACAGCCTCTTCTCACCAAAGAGGGTAACAGTATCTATCTATCTATCTATCTGTCTGTCTGTCTGTCTGTCTGTCTGTCTGTCTGTCTGTCTGTCTGTCCATCCATCTGACTGAGGATATGCGTGGTGCGTTCACTGTCCGTCCGTCCAGGAGCTGGAGGACTTTGAGACGGTGTCGGACTTCGAGGTCCTGATGAAGTCTTCACATGGTCACAACGGTCCCAACGGACCCGAGAGAGACGAGTTCAACAACCACAAAGATTATAACCAGGAGAAGCCGTCCAAGCTCCGGCAGCGGTACGCAATCCGCTTCCTCGTGTTGTCGAAGAATTAAACAAAAAGGCAAAAAAAACCCCCAAAAGAAACGCTCATGTTAATATGATTATTATATTCTAAACCTTCTGATCTCAGCTTCACGTTGAAGAGGAACAAGCCAGACAACAGCTGCCCGTCGTCTGCTCGTCTCTCGGAGGAGGTGATGGCCGATGACCGGGACGAGTATGAATTCCTCACGCAGGCCTCAACTGTGAGAGGATCCACCAAATACACCAAACACTAAATGTGTCTCTGATGACGTTGGATCAATAAGTAGAGCAGTGAGATGCAGGAGAACTGACTTCCTGTTTCTGTGCAGCACTACTACTCGGTGCGGATCTTCCCGGGTCAGGAGCCCAGCAGCGTTTGGGTCGGCTGGGTGACGTCCGACTTCCATCAGTACGACCCCGGATTTGAGCTGCACAACGTCCGCACCGTCACCGTTACCCTGGGAGACGAGAAGGGCAAAGTTCACGAGAGGTGAGTCGGGCTGCGGCCTCCAGATACGATCTAACAGGATCATTTCTCTGTGACTTCCTGTAGAAGCCGGTAAACTCCAACGAGCCTTATGGTTGTATACTAAAAAGCCAAAATGGCCGACTTCCTTTCCTTCCTTTTCCGGGTCAAAGTGCATTTCAAAATAAAAGGGGCCAGGGTCGGGAATTAATGTGTGTGTGTGTGTGTGTGTGTGTGTGTGTGTGTGTGTGTTCTCCAGTATAAAGCGCAGTAACTGCTACATGGTGTGGGCCGGGGAGAGCAGCAGTCCGGGTCAGGGGAGGAACAACAACGGCTTAGAGATCGGCTGTCTGGTCGACACGACCAACGGACTTCTGACGTTCACGTCCAACGGAAAAGAACTCAGCACGTACTACCAGGTAAATATGTCAAATACATAATAATAAGGTGTTACAGGCGAGGGAATGATCCGTTCACCTGCTCCCTTCGTCTTCTCCTATACTGTTCATATTCATTCATATCCATTCATACTCTTCAGCTTCCAATAATGATTCACAGGAGCATTTTTCAGAATAAAATATTTTCTTCCTTACAATAAATTGTGGTTTCAGTAGGACTTCAGTAAGTAGCTCAGCCCTCTCTTGTGTCTGTAGGTGGAGCCCAGTACGAAGCTGTTCCCGGCGGTCTTCGCCAAGGCCACCAGCCCCAATGTCTTCCAGTTTGAACTCGGGCGTATTAAGGTGTGAAGGACACACACACACACACACACACACACACACACACACACACACACACACACACACACACACACACACACACACACACACACACACACACAGTCATCCATACAACTTCAAAATCAAAATCATCAAAATAAAGTAACCTAAAGTAAACCCCAAACAAATAAACCTGCATTTCCCGTTGCTGCTTCAAAATAAAAGCCTTCCAGTGGTTCAGAGGTGGAGATATGTTATTAAATTATTAAATCATCCTGTTACATTGTACTCTTTAGGAGTTTTGCAGGTGGAATTAAAATGTTTGTGTTGTTTCCAGAATGTGATGCCTCTGTCGGCCGGTCTGTTTAAGAGCGAGAGGAAGAACCCGGTTCCTCAGTGTCCTCCACGGCTGCATGTCCAGTTCCTCACTCCTGTGTTATGGAGTCGGGTTCCCAACCACTTCCTCAAGGTACAAATATTACGTTATTACCGTGTACCACAGTATTTAAAAATCCAGATTGTATGATACCATCATAAATGTGATGCCATCTGTTGTTGCCTTAAAAAGCTTATAGTTTATAGTCAGAATGCCGGTTTAATATTGTACATTGTGTTTATTTTCTGTTGGCTTGATGAAGTTTATTGCCACGTTATAATCAGATTACATCATCTACTCCGTTCAGCCCGCAGTGTGTGTGGTCAAGAGACC
Organism: Eutrigla gurnardus; assembly: GCF_963514095.1. Lineage (NCBI taxonomy): Eukaryota > Metazoa > Chordata > Actinopteri > Perciformes > Triglidae > Eutrigla > Eutrigla gurnardus. The sequence goes on along the minus strand of NC_139933.1, from coordinate 2,782,605 downwards.
GAGAAAGAGCGATGGAGGGAATATTAAATTAGAAGTAACATTAGAGCTGTGAGTGCAGCAGTGAAGTGTTAAAGTGGGCTGGCCTGACATACACCATCATTAACTGTATACCCCGTGGAAATGACAGGAAGGGATGAAAACACCAGAGATGCTGCTGCCTGTGACGTTACCGTAGTAACACATATTTTGCTTTTTCAGGTGTCGGGATCCAGAGTGAACGACAGACACGGCTGGCAGGTCCAGTGTAACGACCCTCTGCAGTTCATGTCTCTGCACATACCTGAGGAGAACAGGTGTGCACACACACACACACACACACACACACACACACACACACACTGTGGCACCATGCTGGCCCATCACAGCTATAAAGCCCCTCCCCCTTTTGGGCTCAGTGCCTTCATTAAACACTCTATCTGTAATAAAGAGTGCCAAAATGAATAAGACACAACCTGGAGGCAACTTCCAGTTCTGAAAAGTGAAGCCAAAGTAGAAGTGCCTTAAACTTGCATTATCTCTGCTGGCCACCAGGGGGCGACTCCTCTCTGGTTGTATAGAAGTCTATGAGAAAATGGTCCTACTTCTCTCTGCTGGCCACCAGGGGGCTACTCCTCTCTGGTTGTATAGAAGTCTATGAGAAAATGGTCCTACTTCTCTCTGCTGGCCACCAGGTGGCGACTCCTCTCTGGTTGTATAGAAGTCTATGAGAAAATGGTCCTACTTCTCTCTGCTGGCCACCAGGGGGCTACTCCTCTCTGGTTGTATAGAAGTCTATGAGAAAATGGTCCTACTTCTCTCTGCTGGCCACCAGGGGGCGACTCCTCTCTGGTTGTATAGAAGTCTATGAGAAAATGGTCCTACTTCTCTCTGCTGGCCACCAGGGGGCGACTCCTCTCTGGTTGTATAGAAGTCTATGAGAAAATGGTCCTACTTCTCTCTGCTGGCCACCAGGGGGCGACTCCTCTCTGGTTGTATAGAAGTCTATGAGAAAATGGTCCTACTTCTCTCTTGATGTATTATCTCAGTAAACATTATAAACATGAGTTTATGGTCTCAATCTCTAGTTTCAAGTCTTCTTCAATCCAGCATGATGTTCATTTAGTACATTATGGTCCATTTAGAGTCCACCAGACCAGAAAGCAGGGGATGCTTTAGGGGGCGGGGCTTCCTTGTGATTGACAGCTTGCTACCAATACATTTGGCTTCCTCCAACGTGTTTGAGTCTCCGTCCTCATGCGGCATCTGTGTGTTTTCCAGGTCGGTGGATGTCCTGGAGCTGTCGGAGCAGAGGGACTTATTAAAGTTTCACTACCATACCCTCAGACTGTATTCAGCAATCTGCGCTCTGGGAAACAACCGGGTGGCTCACGCTCTCTGCTCCCACGTAGACGAGGCTCAGCTCCTGCAGGCCATCGAGAACAAGTACATGCCAGGTAACACAGTGCAGGTAGACTAGAAGGTATCAGAGCCGGTCTCTGAATCAGGTCCAGGTCGTAGTCATAGCCTAAAGCACAAGTTGATGTCATGTAATAGACCTAGAAGAAGTACATGCTCAATAGTCTTCTCTATATTAAGAATTAAATTGAGATTTCTGATACTTAAGGAGAGATGTGGGACGACATGAAACGCTGATGCTTTAATGGATGAAATGTTGTGGAGGTTGATCCACAAAAGTATCATCAAACACTCCAAATATAGTTGTATTTTCCATTATTGTGATATTCCTGCACAAGTTGTACCAAATTCTACAGGTACAGATGATCCAGAAGAAAACATGGTGATAATAATGTGATAATAATGTCCTTGTCCCCCTGCAGGCCTGCTTCGTACCGGCTACTACGACCTCCTCATCGACATCCACCTGAGCAGCTACACCACGGCTCGCCTCATGATGAACAACGAGTACATCGTCCCCATGACGGACGAGACCAAGAGCATCACGCTGTTCCCAGACGAGAAGAAGAAGCACGGCCTGCCGGGCATCGGCCTCAGCACCTCCCTGAGACCCAGAATGCACTTCTCCTCGCCGAGCTTCGTCTGCGGGCCCGGACCGCAGTATCGCAGCGGCGGCAGCAACGGGTCGGCGGACTGCTTCCAGCACAGCCCCGAGTTCCCCTTAGACGTGCTGAAGACCAAGACCATCGAGATGCTGACGGAGGCGGTGCGGGAGGGCAGCATGCACGTGAGGGATCCGGTCGGAGGCAGCACCGAGTTCCTCTTCGTCCCCCTCATCAAGCTCTTCTACACCCTCCTCATCATGGGGGTGTTCCGGAGCGGAGACCTGAAGAACATCCTCCGGCTGATCGAGCCGGCGGTGTTCTCCGAGGGGGGGGAGGGGCAGGAGGACTCGCAGGCGGAGCCGGAGGTGGTGAAGGAGGTGGAGGCGGAGGAGGGAGGGAGGAGCGTGCCCAAAGAAGGGCTGCTGCAGATGAAGCTGCCCGAACCCGTGAAGCTCCAGGTGACTCGGTTTAACATGCAATTATATGTGTGTTTATGTCAGATTACAGGTTTTAACGTGTTTTATTTCAGCGCAAACAGGGCGGAGGAACACAGGATTGATTATTTGAACTGTCTGTAGTACTTGTACTAGTACTAGTACAAGTTTTAAATCAAGTACTTCAGTAAATCCACTGATTCTCCAGTACAGGGAACCAGTTGCTGTGAAATATAGTGATTCACTTATTCTGTGTGTCCTTTTTAGGATTAATTATCTGGTTACATACGGTGTCAAAAATATTGACAAATCAAAAAAAAAAACTTGTTTTATCAATAAAAAAATAATATTTAGGTGAAGCCCTATTTGTAATTAAGACTTTTACAGGTACAACAGAGTCAATATTGGTCATTTGTAAACAGCGATCATTTATTTTTGTTCACTAAACTACTTATTTATTTATTTCCATTGGCTTTAAATTATTAATTTATTTGATTTATTTGATTTGATTATTATTATTATTCTTAGATGTGCCACGTGCTGCAGTACCTGTGCGACTGCCAGGTGCGTCATCGCATCGAGGCGGTCGTCGCCTTCTCTGACGACTTCGTGGCCGGTCTCCAAGACAACCAGCGCTTCCGCTACAACGAGGTGATGCTGGCGCTCAACATGTCGGCGGCGCTCACGGCCAAGAAGACCAAAGAGTTCAGATCGCCTCCACAGGAGCAGGTAGGACACCCCCGAAGAAGAAGAGTCGCCATGACGTCATGATGACGAGTAACGAGATTCAACGGCTGAGAGAAATCCTGATTTCTTTTCTACAATCTCAATTTCTACAAATCATAAAAAAGAGAGATCTATAAATTTATGATCATTTTATTCAAGATTATTTGACATTTTTCACTAAATATGATGTGAAATATTTCTGGATTTAAAAAATACTACTACTCATTTTTCAAATGCATTGATCCTTTATTTATGCAGGGATTTATGATCCCATTTAAGATTATTTGATAGTTTTTCATCAAAATATTTGTTTCCAGAATGTTTTTCTGCCGTTTTAAGATTTTAAAGCATATTTTGATGATTATCTGGATACAAATATTGTCAATCATAATTATTTTGGATGCTTTCAGGACCTGTTTTGTGCAAATTATAATTGATAATTGATAATGGAGACCCGGGCACCCCAGTCAGACCTGCTTGTGTTTCCTGCAGATCAACATGCTGCTGAACTTTAAGGATGAGAAGCAGGACTGTCCCTGTCCTGAGTACATCCGAGAGCTGCTGCTGGACTTCCACGAGGACCTGATGAGACACTGTGGTAAACCGCCCAATCAGCTGCACCTCCACCATGATAGGATCCGTGTGCTGCATCTCCATCAGCTGCACACACCCGTTATGTACCGTGCGGTGATTTGTGCGTCCGCTCAGGTATCGAGCTGGACGAGGAGCGAGGCGTCGACGGGGACAGCGACTTCACCATCCGGGGCCGACTCCAGTCGCTGGTGGAGAAGGTGGCCTACCTGAAGAAGAAGATGGCCAACCTGCCGAAGGAGAAGCAGGACCGCAAACCCAGTAAGTTTGAAACGCAGGTGATCTCGGAAATCTTCATTAAATAAACTGTTTACAGAATATTCTAAAACAGGTCAAACTTGATGGCTATCTTGGAATGAGAGTTCCAAATGATATTTGAGGAGGTTTGATGCCGTTTTACAAGTATATGTTTTGTGTGTGTGTGTGTGTGTGTGTGTGTGTGTGTGTGTGTGTGTGTGTGTCTGTGTGTGTGTCTGTGTGTGTGTGTGTGTGCAGGTACGTTACAGCAGCTGATCTCAGACACGATGGTCCGCTGGGCTCAGGAGTCCGTGATCGAGGATCCGGAGCTGGTCCGGGCCATGTTTGTCCTGCTGCACCGCCAGTACGACGGCATTGGAGGACAGGTGTGTGTGTGTGTGTGTGTGTGTGTGTGTGTGTGTGTGTGTGTGTGTGTGTGTGTGTGTGTGTGTGTGCGTGCACTTCTTTTCATGGCAAACAAAACAGTTTAAACAGTCAACATCAATTATATTTGTATTGGTAATATTAAAATGTAATTTAAAAACAGGTTTTTCTCACAACAATCAGTTATTTTGGTAAGTAAAGAAGGAGATTTAATAAGCAGCAGGTTTTGAAATACAGGGTCGCCCATAAAGTTGGAATAATTAGTTTAATGCATGATTTAATTATTTAATTTCACCTGGACACATAACGTAAGTCAGTGCACCTGGTTTAAAAGTGATTCATGTTGCATTTAATAGGAA
>NC_139933.1:2650374-2772874 GCF_963514095.1 Eutrigla gurnardus | reverse complement strand
TGTCTCCATCAGTGTGACCGTGCCAGAGAAACTGGACTATTTCATAACCAGATATGCAGAACACATCCATGAGAAGTGGTGTATAGAGAAGGTAAAGGAGGCCAACTTTTGGTTCAGGTGGAATAAATTATGCAAGAATGTTGAAGAATTATTTGAAACATATCTGTATGTTTTATAGTTTTCCAACGGCTGGTCACACGGGGAACAGATGTGTGAAATCTCCAAGAGCCACCCGTTACTGAAGCCATATAAAGGCCTCTCTGAGAAGGTACGCTGCATTTACTGGGTGCAAACGTCATATTTTTATTTAAAAAACCCATTTATCCTACCTTATTTAAGAAGACTAACTAAAGAAAGGTGTGTCTTAACTGTGATGCATTAAAAAACATGTTTCTTCAACGTAACGTAAAGCGATGCCATCATGTTTTAGAGTTTTTTAAGATACTTTGATGATTATCGGGATAATATTGTGAATCGCAATTATTTTGCCAGGATAATCATGACATGAAATTTCCATACAGTCAAGTCAAGGCAAGGCAATTTTATTAGTATAGCACCGTTCATCAACTGGGCAATTCAAAGTGCTTTACATAAAACATTAAGAGCATTGGAGAGAAAAAAAAAACATTAAAACAAGCCAAGTTCAACATTTAAAAATTTAAAAATAAATAAATAAAAAATAAATAAAATAAAAATAAAAACAAGAATAGAAGGAAAAACATTAAAACAAGCCAATAATAAAATAAAGTTTAACATTTAAACATTTAAAAATAAATAAATAAAAAATAAATAAAATAAAAATAAAAACAAGAATAGAAGGAAAAACATTAAAACAAGCCAATAATAAAATAAAGTTTAACATTTAAACATTTAAAAATAAATAAATAAAAAATAAATAAAATAAAAATAAAAACAAGAATAGAAGGAAAAACATTAAAACAAGCCAATAATAAAATAAAGTTTAACATTTAAAAATTTAAAAATAAATAAATAAAATAAAAATAAAAACAAGAATAGAAGGAAAAACATTCAAAATGTCTTGAAAATGATCTTATTGCAAATATTTTTAGAATGAAGTGAAATAGTGTATCTTGCACACTTAATTGCAGTTTTGTGGCTGAAATAAAGATGTTGAGGTTGTTGGTTGGGATCCTGCAGGACAAGGAGGCGTACTGTTGGCCAGTCAGAGAGTCTCTGAAGACCATGTTGTCGTGGGGCTGGAGCACCGACCGGATCCGGGAGGGAGACCCCGCCAGCATCCACAACAAGTCCAGGAGGATATCACAGGCCAGCCAGGTACACACACACACACACACACACACACACACACACACATTCAGACTGACTTCACTATATGATATATAACCTGTCTTTCACAGCTGTCTTTTGAAGGAACTCCAAATTTCTGCCCCCGGCCGATAGATATGAGCAACGTGACGCTTTCTAGAGACATGCAGGTGAGTTCACTCATATCAGTAAGATATTGTGTATCGATAGATGTATGATACATATTGATACGTGCAGTGTAACACAGTCCACATGTGTTTCTCCAGTCAATGGCAGAACTGCTTGCAGAGAATTATCATAATATCTGGGCCAGGAAAAAGAAAATGGAGCTGGAAGCCAAAGGTGGATACAAAACGCACACAATCACACACACACACACACAAACACACACACACACACACACGTTTTATTTCTATTAATTGACGATACAAAGGCACAAGGGTTCTTCGGATCAACACAGGACCTTTTCTCCCGGAGACTGCGGGTCGTGCCCAAACCAAAAATCGCAGAATTTTGATTTTGTCTGTAATTGAAATCACATAGCAAGCAAACGCATCATAGCTTTGTTCGGTTCCGTTGCTCAGACAAACAAGTGTGCTGTGTGTTGCCACCTGTTGCCTGTTTTCCGTCTCCAGGCGGAGGAAACCATCCTCTGCTGGTTCCCTACGACACGCTGACCGCCAAAGAGAAATCCAAAGACAGAGAAAAAGCACAAGACATCCTCAAGTTCCTCCAGATCAACGGTTACACCGTGTCCAGGTAGGACAGGAGGCTTTACACTTCATTCTGGAGGTCCAGAACATCCAGTACAGAGATACCTGAAGGACGTGTTTAGCGTAGCTTAGCACAGTTACGATAATGCTTTAATCCTTCCTGTAATGTTGTGTCTTTTGTTGTTTGCAGAGGTGTGAAGTCTCAGGAGCTGGACACTCCGGCGATAGAGAAACGATTCGCCTACACCTTCCTGCAGCAGCTCATCACATACGTGGACCAGGCACACCAACACATGATGGAGTTTGGTGAGACTTTAGTGCTGAAATTTGAAACCACTGTGTAAGGGAGCACTCACACTAGGATATCTGTACCGTGCCCAAGCACGTTTGAGCCCCAACTTTCGGTTTGTTTGACTCGTTGTTGCTTCCTCCCTCCTGGCACGGTTGGAAGAGGTGGTAAATCTGATCATCTTTGACCGTGCTCTGCTGTTCTTTTAGATCTGGGAACGAGGCCGAAGGGGGAGAAGATTCCTCACGAACAGCAGATCAAGTTCTTCGGAAAGGTTAGAACCCGGCGTCAACCTTTTAGTTCTGAAAAGTGAAGCCAAGGCTGAAGTGCCTTCAACTTGCAAATTCCAATTGGTGTTGTTCAATATGTTTTAGAACATTGCACTATAGTTAGTATGTGATCTAGAACACAACCAGACAGTAATTCCTCGCCGTATTTATGCCGTTTAACTCTCAGGTCGTCTTGCCATTGGTGGATCAGTACTTTAAAAACCACCGGCTGTACTTCCTGTCCACAGCCATCCATCCAATCAGCAGCGGAGGCCACGCCTCCAACAAGGAGAAGGAGATGGTGACCAGGTGAGTGAGTCACAAGAATGGAAACAGAACCAACAGCTGATTTAATGTTTAATGTAATAATAAACCTTGGCTGTATGTTTCTAATGGAGGGTGATAGTCCTTTATATCTCCCCTGATCTCTCTTATCTTTCTCTGGGTCGATTATCTCACACATTTCTATTATCTCTTCCTCTGCTTCCCTCTCTACCTCCTCTCTCCTTTCATTCAATCTTTTCAGTCTTTTCTGCAAACTGGGAGTTCTTGTCAGACATAGGATATCCTTATTTGGTAAGGACGTTCGAGGCTTATGCTTCCACTTCTGCTTCCTTCCTTTGTTGTTGTGAGAGAATATCAGTGTTCATGTTTTTATAGCCTTGATACCACGGCGTGTCCCTGAAGGAATACATTAGGATTGATAGTCATGACACAACTTCTAAGGTGATACATCAGAGTTGTGTGTAAAAAAACAGGTTGAAACATTCGTTTCAGAAAAGTGAAGCCCAGGCTGAAGTGCCTTCAACTTGCATTCTATCTACCGGCCATCAGGGGGTAGAAGATAAGTCTGATTGCATGGAAGTCTATGAGAAAATACCCTATTTTAACGATTTCTTATTTGTGCAATCAATACTGAGGAAGCTCTAAAGCTTATTGTAACGTCTCCTTTCTGAGACATATCGGAGAGGAAGTGATGCTATAGAGGTTTATCTGCTATAGATGATATAAGACTTTGTAGACATAAACAGTGTGTGCATGCATGCATGGTGTTGAAGTGTGTACTCTCTGCTCTGCAGCTGTGTGTGTTGTGTGGTGTGTATTGCAACTTGTAGCGTTCCACCGTATGATTCTCTTCAAAGTAAAACGATGTTCAGACTAAAAAAATGCAACAACCTGAAGCTGTTTGTTGATGGTGTTCATGGGGCTGTCGGGGTTTTAACCTTCCAGTAACATTACCAGCATAAAAGGCATTGATTATATGATATTAAGCTTTTATTTTGAAAGGAACATCTTTTATCTTTGGAAAAGGCACACAGTTGGAGGATTCCCACAGACAGACACGTCCTATTGGTTTGAACCTGACTGATAGGAACATAAACTCTTCCCAGTATCGACACTGGTTTCCAGTTTACTGTGTGATCCTGTCTACTCTCCAGGTAACAATGCCACATCCATCGTCAACTGTCTGCAGATCCTGGGACAAAGCCTGGATGCCAGGTAAAAAAATTAAAAATAAATTAAATATTCATTTGTTAAAGGACTGTTTCACTTATTTTCATCAAGCTTTGTGTGGTTAGAAACCCGGTAGTATTTTAAATGGTTGTGAGAGTCCGATGACGCAAATATCGTTATCTTTTTGTTATTTTGCTTCACCAATTTTTACGGTTTTCTTTAGGTTGATTACAAAAACAAATTCCAGGTTTTAAGGCACAAGAATAAGAAAAACAGCTACTAGACAACTGTTCTACCTCCTGAGACTCTAAATGTTCTTGTGATATGGGTAATTAAAGACCAGGCCAGAAGGTACATGCGCCTGTTACTTTACCTGGACATTGAACCCACCAGCAGATAGTTTAGGTGTCGATAACTCTTCTTCTAGAAAGAAACACAAATTCATGGATCTCAATCTGAGCTCCACGTCCTCCAGTTATTCCACCACATATTAATAATAAAATACAAGCTGCTTCTCATTGAGCTCATAATGCTAAACCTCTCCTATCAGGACCGTGATGAAGACTGGCCTGGAGTCCGTGAAGGCAGCGCTGCGGTTGTACTTCGACAGCGCGGCGGAGGACCTGGAGAAGACGCAGGAGAACCTGAAGCTGGGTCAGTTCACCCACAGCAGGGAGCAGCCGCGGGGCGTCACCCAGATCATCAACTACACCACCTTCGCCCTGCTGCCCGTCCTCTCCTCGCTGTTCGAACACATCGGCCAGAACGTCTTCGGAGAAGATCTCATATGTGCGTACCGACGGGATTCAGGCATCCATGTTTCATTTATTGATTTATTTCTAGAGATGATTTTTGGTTCCCTCTCTTCCTCCAGTGGATGTGGTCCAGGTTTCCTGCTACAGAATCCTCAACAGCCTCTACTTCCTGGGAACCAACAAAAGCATCTATGTAGAGAGGTACAGTATGCCCTACAGTACACTATAGTACACATAGTACATCATAAAGTACACTATAGTACACATGAGTCTTAGAAGTGGCATAAAAAGTATAAATCTGTAAAAGAATAAGGAAATATAAAGTAATAACAATAACAATTATAAATCAGTAAATTAGAAATGTGAAAATATAAAGACATAACCTATAAAAGATATGCTTTTCTCCTCCTCCTCCTCCTCTCCTCCTCCCCTCTTCCTCTCATCTTCTCTCCCTCCTCCTCCCCTCCTCCTCTCCTTCTCCCCTCTTCCTCTCATCTTCTCTCCCTCCTCCTCCTCCTCCTCCTCCTCTGCTCCTCCCCTCTTCCTCCTCCTCCTCCCCTCTTCCTCTCATCTCCTCCTCCCCTCCTCCTCCTCTCATCTCCTCTTCCTCTCATCTCCTCTTCCTCTCCTCTTCTCTCCCTCCTCCTCCTCCTCCTCCTCCCCTCCCCTCTTCCTCTCATCTTCTCTCCCTCCTCCTCCTCCTTCTCCCCTCCTCCTCCTCCTCCTCCTCCCCCCCTCTTCCTCTCATTTCTCCCCCCTTTCTTCCTCTCATATTCTCCTCCTCCTCCCCCTCTTCTTCCTCCTCCCCTCCTCCTCCCCCCTCCTCCCCTCCTCCTCCTCCTCCTCCCCTCCTCCTCTCCTCTCCAGACAGCGTCCAGCATTAGGAAAGTGTCTAGCAGCCTTCTCTGCAGCCTTCCCCGTTGCTTTCCTGGAGCCTCACATGAACAAGTTCAACAACTTCTCCTTCTTCAACAGCAAAGCAACCAAAGACAGAGCAGGTTCTCTCTACTTTAACGTATCATAGCATATTTAATATTTTAATTTGACAGATACGAGGGGGAGGAATTAAACCGAGAAGTCCTGAAGCAACAGAAGAGAGAGAGAATGATATTTACAGATTGAATGTTACTGTGTTATAATTGAGCGATATATTAATATTTTGTGTACATCTTTAAAGTGCCTTGTGGTTCCACCTCTCAGCTCTAGGTCTTCCAGGGCAGGTGGGGGAGGTTTGTCCCCTGATCCCAAACTTAGACAAGTGCCTGGAGGAGATCATGGAGCTGGCAGAGTCTGGCATGAGATATACTCAGATGCCTCATGTCATGGAGGTATTAACAAACTAGAAATATGTCTGTTGAATCCATATCCACTCACTCATCTCAAAACCCTCCATGTTAGATATTAGAAACACTCCATTCAAAGCATGGATAAAGTGCGTCCTTGTCTTGTAGGTGGTGTTGCCGATGCTGTGCAGCTACATGTCTCACTGGTGGGAACACGGGCCGGAGAGCAACCAGGACACCGCCGACAGCTGCTGCACCTCTGTGACGTCCGAACACATGAACACTCTGCTGGGAAACATCCTCAAGATCATCTACAACAACCTCGGGATCGACGAAGGGGCCTGGATGAAAAGGCTCGCCGGTAACCGCGGCAACGCACACAAAGACACTGAATTATACTAAGAAAAAAAAAACAATTAGAGTCTGAAAATGAGTCTGCAAAATCTTACTCAACTCTAACATAAACCATTTTGGATCAGCATTCACTTTTTTATTTTTAGTGTGAGGAGGATTTCTCCAAATCTGAAAAATCAAATGAAAGTTTTTGTGGGTGATGCTGCCAGAGGTTCTTGCTCCCACAATTCAATGCATAATTAGTAAAAATCCAGGTAAAACACCTTTGAAAAATCAGTAGAGGAAACTCCTTCATATTAAAACGATTACATTGGAGATATTTTTATGGACTTTTCTTTGTGAAATCTGCTCCTTTTCTAGAAATTCCAGGAAGCATTTAATCCATTAGTCACCTTGACACACACACACACACACACACACACACACACACACACACACACACACACACACACAAACTAAAAAACGAAGCTAATGGAAGACTTGTTTTATGCTCAGTCTTCTCTCAGCCAATCATCAGTAAGGCCAAAGCCCAGCTGCTCAAAACCCACTTCCTGCCTTTGATGGACAAACTCAAAAAAGTGAGTCTCTTTATGTATGACGATGTATGATGTCATCACGTAGCTCATTACAATATAATAAAGCCGTTGATGCGTCCCGTAGAAAGCGGCGGTCGTGCTGATGGATGAGGAGCACAGCCGAGCCGAGGGGAGGGGCGAGATGTCGGAGACGGAGCTGCTCATCCTGGACCAGTTCACCATCCTGATCCGAGACCTGTACGCCTTCTACCCGCTCCTCATACGATTCGTCGACTACAACAGGTACGCCGTTGGTTAGGACTGTGCATGAACGACCAGGGGTGTACAACAGGGAACCTACGCCGTACCACTGTCATTAAACTGCCTTGATGCACCGACAGGGCCCGATGGCTGAAGGAGTCCAACCCGGAGGCCGAGGAGCTGTTCCGCATGGTGGCCGAGGTTTTCATCTTCTGGGCCAAGTCTCACGTAAGAAAATCACCAAGGATTATATATTATATATCTATCATGAGTGTTGTATTAAAGGTCACGACTTGGTGGCGTCTTTCTGCAGAACTTCAAGAGAGAAGAGCAAAACTTTGTGGTCCAGAATGAAATCAACAACATGTCCTTCCTGATCACCGACACCAAGTGTAAGATGTCGAAGGTATGGATGCAAATCTGATAAAACATGACGATCTTCACTGCATTTTTCTATCAAGTTCCTAAAGTTCTGGGAAACGGTTGCTATGACTACAGTTATTAAATGAATCCTTTTGAGTTTGAGCTCCAATTATCTTGTTTCCTTTGTTTTAAGGAAATTATGATGAAATAATGATAATTGTGATATAAATCAGGAATTTAAACTAATATATTTCTATAATTGGAAGGTGCAGCTCTACTGATCAGATAAAAACATGTTGACAAACAACTCTGAATAGACCGGCGTGTGCACTTCTGCTCCTCTGATGTTCCACTTTGACTCAGGGAATAGTTTCGGACCAGGAGAGGAAGAAGATGAAGAGGAAGGGCGATCGCTACACGATGCAGACGAGTCTCATCGTGGCCACGCTGAAGCGGCTGCTGCCCGTCGGACTCAACATCTGTGCTCCCGGAGAGCAGGAGCTCATCGCGCTGGCCAAGAACCGCTTCACCCAGGTGATAAAACACCTGGTGTGACACCAGACAAACCACCAACCCCTCACTTCAGTTTTCACGTTGCATCATATGTCCAGAAAAAATGATTGACATGAGATGAATGAATAATAAAAAATAGTTAATTATGGGTGATATGTATTGGTAATAGAAACAGAATTGCATTCTACTCTCCATTAACATTAACTTGGTAGAGCCCGGCCAATATGGGACTTTTTTTTTACTCCATAATTGATAATAAAAAAATATATTAATCTGGCATGCTTTGATTTTTGATTTTTGTTTGTAGGCATCGGCCTAAACAATATTTCCAATTCCTCTAAAATTTAAAACATCTCTTTAATAATTACCTTCATCTCTCTGTTCACAGAAAGACACGGAGGACGAAGTTCGAGAGATCATCAGGAACAATCTGCATTTACAAGGAAAGGTAAGGATACTAGTACAACATGAAGTGTACTTTCTATTCACACGATGGAGAAACGTAAAAGCATGTTTACTGTGTGTTTACTGTGTGTGTGTGTGTGTGTGTGTGTGTGTGTGTTTACAGCTGGAGGACCCGGCTATCCGTTGGCAGATGGCTCTGTACAGAGACCTCCCGAACCACTACGAGGACACCTCGGACCCCGAGAAGACCGTGGAGAGAGTCCTGGACATCGCTCATGTCCTCTTCCACCTGGACCAGGTGTGTGTGTGTGTGTGTGTGTGTGTGTGTGTGTGTGCAGCAACAATTTTTCTCTCCGTGCCTTTTATAAATATATCATCTATATTATAAAGTTATTTGAGCATCCCTTTGTCTGTTTATTGCTATTAAATCACAGCTAAATAGTTTATTTTGGGTTCATCCAGCTATAGTAAACCAGCCGATGTGTTTCTTGCTACATCCAGTGAATACAGCTTGGTGAAATTCACAGAGCACCTCTGGATGACTTGATGTGATACAGTATTAAAGTTGCCCCGAATGCAAAAAATAGACCCCACCATGTCTGTTGGTTTGAAGACATGACTTCTGGAAGTGTGACTCTTCCTTCCTGAATGGTTTTGGTGTGTGTGTTCAGGTTGAACATCCTCAGCGCAGCAAGAAAGCCGTGTGGCACAAACTTCTGTCCAAGCAGAGGAAGAGAGCGGTGGTCGCTTGCTTCAGGATGGCACCGCTCTACAACTTACCCAGGTACCTTTTGCACTCTCTCACATGCAGCATGTTCAGAGTGTACATGTACATCTGCTGTGTTTAATCCCTACCTGTCCTTCCCATCTCCACCAAACTAGGCACCGCGCCGTCAACCTGTTCCTGCAGGGCTACGAGAAGTCCTGGATCGAGGCGGAGGAGCACTACTTTGAAGACAAACTCATAGAGGACCTCGCTGTAAGTTAGTTTCTACAGAAATGTAAAACAAATGGAATTATTTTCCTTTACTTTTGAGTAAAAGTTAAAGGGGAACGCTACCTAGGAAGGAAGGAGAGGGAAGTTCTCCAATGTGTGATGTTATCCAGTACAACATCTGGAGCTGCTCCATAGATAATGAATAGGAGACGGGTTTAGAACTTAGAAAGGGTCCATTCACTTTCTATGGAGCACTATGGACGATGACATCACACATTTAAGATTTAACACTAGTTTTTGGTGAGAGTTTACAAATAACTTGGGACTGTCTTATTCTGTGTTCACACCAAATGCAACTCATCCTGTATGTTTATTTCAGAAATCGGGCAACCAGGAACCATCTGAGGAAGAGGAGTCGATGAAGCACATCGATCCGCTTCATCAGCTCATTCAGCTGTTCAGCAGAACGGCGCTCACAGAGAAGTGGTGGGTCCTCGCACAGATACTGGTTTACTTCCAGTCCGTTTTTAATCAAAATAATGAGCTCAAAGCGTCTCAAAGGTGAAATCAGCCTCACTTGATCTTTATGGGATCAGTACCAGTCGCCCCCTTCACGTAACCCCAATCATTTGCTGCCATAAAAAAAGCTGTTGGCATTTGTGCAGTCAGTCAACCTGTGCTAATGTGTGTGTGTGTGTGTGTGTGTGTGTGTGTCTGTTGCAGTAAACTGGATGAGGATAATCTCTACATGGCCTATGCTGACATCATGGCTAAGGTACCAGAACTAGAAAGCTCTTCTTTACTGAGTGAATCAGACTTTGCAGCTGCATGTAACCTCTCATCTTCATCCCTCTTCACTCCTTCAGAGTTGCCATGACGAAGAAGATGAAGATGGAGAGGAAGTGAAGAGTTTTGAGGTAGGTGACCGGTTGTTTCCGGTCTGTTTTTCGGTCCGTCATCGTCGTCCATGGTGGTTTTGGCTCTAACGGATGTGCTGCTGTCTCGTTTCACACAAACAGGAGAAGGAGATGGAGAAGCAGAAGCTGTTGTACCAGCAGGCTCGGCTTCACGACCGCGGAGCCGCTGAGATGGTGCTTCAAACCATCAGCGCCAGCAAAGGTATGTTGTTTCTGCAGAGGGGCTCACAAGTCGTTGGATGGAAGTGAGTTAGTTGGTTGTCTGATGGTATTTTGTTTGCTAATGATCCGTTCGTTTTTACTTCATTTATCTCACTTCAATAATTTCTGAGGAAAAACTCTCTAGCACCATCTAGTGGCCTAAATTGCAGGCTTGTACTGTATGTAGATAATATGGTGACCAAAACATGGATGTAGACCAGGTGGGAACCTCTCAGTCCTGAAAAATGAAGCCCAGGTTGAAGTGCCTTAAACTTGCATTATCTCTACTGGCCATCAGGGGGTGACTCCTCTGGTTGCATTTAATTGCTGCTGTTAGCAATATTAGTAGAAGGTTTTTTTCCTAAAATGCCAGCTTTTTGGTGATATACGTCTATCAGGACCTCGAAAACATCTTTCCAAAACATACTCAATTTCAGGCACGTCCAACATTTGTGTACCACATTTTTAGCCCCTTTTTCCTCATTGTTACCTATTTGATTTTTATTGAGTCTCCCTCATTGAGATTGCATACAAAGTCAATGCAAAGATTGCTCAAATTTGCGTTATTGGCATATTCGCGTGAGTTGAAATGTGTTTGTGTTGTTTCTCTTCCCCAGGTGAGATGGGTCCCATGGTGGCCTCCACTCTGAAGCTGGGCATAGCTATTCTCAATGGAGGGAACTCCACCGTGCAGCAGGTATTTCAGCATTGGTTAAACACATACTGTTTAGTTGTTCATATTATTGTGTTTTAAAGCACAATTTGGTCTCAATATATACCTGACTTGTCTTGTTGTCTCTCTTTTTGACAGAAAATGTTGGATTATCTGAAAGACAAAAAGGATGTGGGCTTTTTCCAGAGTCTGGCTGGTCTGATGCAGTCATGCAGGTAACTCTAAAGTCTGGAATAATGGGAGCTAGGCTATGCTAACATTGTAGCTCCTCCAAAGGGGAATCCAGGTGTTCAGTACAACACCTGGAAGACCAGAGCTCACCACTGGACAAGGTTTCAGGGGGGTGGAAGGTCCATGAAGGGGGTACAAAATAACAGAAACTCATGATACATGTGTGTTTGTTTCAGTGTTCTGGATCTAAATGCGTTTGAGAGGCAGAACAAAGCAGAAGGACTTGGGATGGTGACGGAGGAGGGATCAGGTAAGCTTTTAGTTTACTGCTTAAAAGATTCATATTTTTGAATGGTCATATGAAGAAAAGTTGTTTGAATATTTATTTTTCTGGAAATTGGTGTTCAATGACGACTTATAGTTTGTTGATATTAAAATGCTTTCCTCCACCAGGTGCAGGTAAAATTCATAAATGCCACTTTAATTTATCTGATTTTGGTACATTTAAACTGAGAACAGGACGATCACTGGTTTCCTGGAGGAATGCTATATGATCGTCAGCATTTACATTTAAAAGAAAAGCTTTATTTTGATCCTTGCCAAATCATAATTCTTTATCTTGCTTTTCCCCATTTATCCCGCATCACGTTGGTTGAGTTTTATCGAGTGCTAATGCAGTACGACCCGTTACTAGTGTTCATGTGTGTGTGCTTATGATTTGCCTGTTACATCCTCTGTGTGTTTACATCTGTTACAGTCATCCTTTAGATTGCTTACTGATACTTTTCAAAATTAAAAATTCTTGATTCAAACTTTTTCTTTGTTTTACTGTTTATTAGTATAATACCTATCACATCATGTTGCAATGGGTGCAGTGATTACTGAGTTTGTTTTAAGTAATTCCTGGTTCATAAAAAGCTAAATACATGTAGTTACAATTTAACTACTTCTAACTTTGACTAGTTGATTCAGAGAGCTTAGGGACCCGAAATCTGATAGTAATCATGATAGTCTTTCTCCGTTAAACCAAGAGTCTACCCGATCTCAGAACAGATTGCTTCATCATCATCATCATCAGAAGGAGTGTTCCACCTCTTTTACTCCCCAAAGGGTTTACTCAATACTACTCAGACAGAATTTAGTTCAGGCTAAGTCAAATCAGAGTTCAGGCTAAATAAAATCAGAGTTCAGGCTAAATCAAATCAGAGTTCAGGCTATGTCAAATCCGAGTTCAGGCTAAATCAAATCAGAGTTCAGGCTATGTCAAATCAGAGTTCAGGCTAAATCGAATCAGAGTTCAGGCTATGTCAAATCAGAGTTCAGGCTATGTCAAATCAGAGTTCAGGCTATGTCAAATCAGAGTTCAGGCTAAATCAAATCAGAGTTCAGGTTAAGTCAAATCAGAGTTCAGGCTAAGTCACATCAGAGTTCAGGCTAAGTCAAATCAGAGTTCAGGCTAAGTCAAATCAGACCACATCTCAGGTCAAATCTCCACCAGTAATGACTTAAACTGACTGCATTAATCCTTTCTGCACCTTTTGTAGCATCATGTCATGCCACGGCTGGTAACGTTTTTCTACCCATAATTTCCTCATCACCGATCGAAAAAAATCACATTAACCAGCTTTCAAAATTAAACAGGTTCACAGTGAGTACACTTTCACAATCAAAAAAGGAAACACGTACAAGATCTTTTATTGTTTTATAAAATAAATATGTATAATATATACATATCTTGTTCTTTTATATTATAAACATATAATATAAAACACCAATATATTGTACTTGTTTTCTTTTTTGATATTCCAGATGATATTGATATTATTTTAGTGAGCTGTAGAGGTTTTCTGTCAACACATTATTTTTTTCCATGTTAACCAAACAACTAAATTCCTAATTTTAAAGCTCTTTTCCCTATATGTAATCTTTCCTTTGTTTCTTTGTTTCTTACTTTCTTTCTCTCTTTCTTTCTTCCCCCCTGTTTTCCTTTTCTCATTTTGGTTTACTGCACTTTCCTCCCTTCCTCAGTCATCACTCATGAGCGTGGTAATTATGCCTTCTGCCATTTCCTTGTGTGTTGGTTGGTCCCCCCCCCCCCCCCCCCCCCTCTCTCTCTCTCTCTCTCTCTCTCTCTCTCTCTGGTCGATTAGTGGCTGTGTCAGTTCTGTCCAGGTCCTGAGTGTAGACCTTCAAACCTCGTCCTTACCTGCTCTGTGCTTGTAGCTACTTTTCTGCCTCACCATTCTAATCTCTTTTATTTTTTATTTTTTTTATTTATTTTTTGCTTGGCCAATTAAAACTCACTCTGGTTGGTTTTGTAGTTGTTTTAAATGCTGTTTAAAGTCTTAAGGTGTGCTAGAACCAAACGCAAAGTAAATGCTTGCCTCCTGCGAGTTTGACCGCAGGATATCATCGGTATTTATTTGCGTCACTCACGCTAGACGTGTCAGAGAGGAGGCGGGGCTTACCTCCATGTAGACATTGGCAATGTTTCATCAAATATGGACCAAAAGGCATCCTGTCTGGATTCATGACATCATCCAGAGGTGCCCGGTGAATTTCACCAAGCTGGATTCACTGTATCTAGCAAGATACACATCGGCTTGTTTACTACAGTGGACGAACCCAAAATCAACTATTTAGCTGTGATTTAATTACAATAAACAGATAAATAGGATGCTGAAATAACTACATAATGATGGTGATCAGTAAAAAGTCTGATGTCATGCTTTGTTAGGTCTGTCTGCAAGATGACAAGCAAACAACTTTTAAAATGCTTGTTTTCTGAATGGAGTCTGGTTTGATGGGTGCTAGGCTATGCTAACATTCTAGCTGCTCCATCAACACTCCAAATAAGGTCATCTAGACATAAATACAGCAGAGACCTTGTTGCTTGGACCACAGACAGTCTCTGGTTCCTCCACATAGTCTGGTCTGGTCTCTGGACTAATGTGAGCTACTATCGTAGACCTCTTGGGGGCCACAGAATATTTAATTTCACGTGTTTGCCACATTCCCACCAACGGAAAATTTGCTTTGCATTTGGTGTGAACACAGCATTTTACTCCACTTCTGAATTTTGACGTAAAACGTGTCGCACCTTCCTCTTCCACGATAAGAAAAACTGATTTATTATGACGACTTTTGGAATATAACACATAGATGTCCGGGCAGAAGTAGCAGAAGTGTAGCTAGCGTCCCAGCCCATGTGTGCATCCCCTCTCAGGATTTGTACAGTTTCTGGCACATTCTCCACAGTACTAATATTTACCATCTTTCACCACTACCCTGTCGGTCATGTAGTCTCACTGAAGTCAGCCGGTTGTTGTTGTCTTAGTAATGGAGATGGTTATTGTGCTGGTTGTTATCTGTTGTTAAGTGTACGGTCCCATTTGTGTTCTCAGCCTCTATCTCTGTCCTTTTTCTCACTCGCTGTCTTCGGGCTGCAACGAATACAAAAACAATACAAACAAACTGAGATGGTAGATTAAGCTCTCATTAAAGCTGCACTCAATATTTGTTATGGAAACAAACACAGGACTTTCACCCAGGATAACTCTGTTTGTGCGAAGACTGACACTTATTTATTTATTTATTCTGGTAGCCACACATATTTTTTTTTTTTTTTTTTTTTCAAATTTGGCACAAACGTCCACTTGGATTTGTAGATGACCTCATCAGATGTTGGTGGTCAAAGGTCACCGTGACCTCCATAGAGAATGTCGTTGGCCATAACAATTCATATGTTAATCCCATTTTGGATCAATTGGATCAAATAATGAAGTGATGACCTTTGAACTTGTGACCACAGTTATTAGATTCATCGAGCTAAAGCCAGTGGAGTCAAATCACACTCCAGGTGTTGTGTTTTAGAGGATTTAGTTTGAGTAGTTTTATACATATATTAGTATTATACAGATGTAATTGTGGTGGACAAAATAATATGAATATGTATTCTTGATTATAGAATGGCTGATTTTACATTAGAGCAGATGAGAAAACAAAAATATACAAACGTACAAACAAAAGTACATTTCTGTTGTTTTCCAAAGTTATTTTTGATATACAAACAAAAACCAATAACCTCTCCAGTGGTTGTAGCCCTGCTAATCTCATACCTTTCCATCCATCCTGTTTGGTCTCCCTCACCTCTTCTTCTGTGTTGCCCTTTGACCTTTAAAGTGACTGTTTTTTGGCCATGTTGCTGTGAGTGGAGAGGAGGCTGACCTCTGACCCCTTCTCCTTCCTTCCTTCCTTCTTCTCTCTGTTAACTGGCTGAGCTGTGGTCTGTAGTCAGTGTACATGTCCTCCATGACTCTTTTGCTTAAGTGAGAAAAGTTAATTTGAATAACCCGTCCTTATTTTTTATGATTTTGTGTTTTGACTTACCCCACCCCCTCCAGTATTGTATTTTGAATTCATGATTTGGTCGTAGTTGTAGTCATGCATTATACTGTTTAGTGTTACAAGTTTTTTGATAGAGTACAAGTGTATGCTCATTTATTGTCCACCACATCCTTAGCTTGTCATTTGTTTTATAATCCTTGTTAAGATATCAGGATTAAAGATTTTATAAGGTCTCAAATGAAAAATGTATTCCGCTCATCCAGTCCATCACTCTGTTGGGAATGAGCCTGAAAGTGCCTTTACGCAATAGTATCATTGAAAACACATTAGATGTCTTTATTAGATTTTAGATTAGATATCTTTATATGCATACACATTACTCACTATTATTATGAAAAGATCCTGGAGGTCCATCAGATGGCCCAGACTGTTTAAACACCCATTTGAATGTTATCAGCCGAGTGAATGGTCATTATAAGTGATTATCAGCCACATGGCTTTGTGTTAGAGGGTCTAAACCTCACCGAGTGGTTTTGGGGTCTAAACCTGACAAAGTGGTCTTTGGGGTCGAGACCTCACCGAGTAGTTTCCGGGTCTAAACCTAAACAAGAAGTTTTGGGGTCTTAACCTCACCGAGTAGTTTTGGGGTCTAAACCTCACCGAGTAATTTTGGGGTCTTAACCTCACTGAGTGGTTTTGGGGTCTAAACCTAAACAAGAAGTTTTGGGGTCTTAACCTCACCGAGTGGTTTTGGGGTCTTAACCTCACCGAGTGGTTTTGGGGTCTAAATCTAAACAAGAAGTTTTGGGGTCTTAACCTCACTGAGTGGTTTTGGGGTCTAAACCTCACCGAGTAATTTTGGGGTCTTAACCTCACTGAGTGGTTTTGGGGTCTAAACCTAAACAAGAAGTTTTGGGGTCTTAACCTCACCGAGTGGTTTTGGGGTCTTAACCTCACCGAGTGGTTTTGGGGTCTAAATCTAAACAAGAAGTTTTGGGGTCTTAACCTCACTGAGTGGTTTTGGGGTCGAAACCTAAACAAGTAGTTTTGGGGACTAGACCTCACCGAGTGGTTTTGGGGTCTGGGGTTGTTATAACCACTGATAACAACCATTCAATCAGCTGATTATTCCAAATGGGTGCACCAGAAACAAAGCACCCTTTAAGGAGGAGGAACAATTAAGATTACCACTACAAACCAACATAAAATACCAAGCGACCTCCCATTCAGTCCTTTGGGGACCATGAGTGGAACTGAACCTCTGACGTCCTGGTGGGAATCACCTAGAAAACATGCAGCACTTTCAGTCTCGCTTCACCCCGGCAGATTTTCCTCCCTCAGCCCAGTCCAGTGCGTTTCCATATCGTATGGGTGGATTCTGTTAACGTTTCTGTTATTGTATAGTGTCTCATCTTCCTTTTTCTCTGACTCTCTATTTCCTTTTGCATTCTTTTGGTTTCAAAGCAGCATTTTAGCACAGTCAGAGAGGAGAGCTGTCCTCGTGGCATTTCTAATCTACGTGACGAGCAGCGACCGACACCCGCTATCTTTAAACCAAACCTGCTTTGAGAAACAAACAATGGAATGAACAAAACAAATCCAGTCCTGACTGTAAAATGCTGCAGTTTAAAAACCAACCAGTCCACCACCGAGTGCTGTGGCTGCCCACCAAGTGTGTGTTCATGTGTGTGTGTGTGTGTTAGGTCAGATTGGTGTATATGACCTGTCACTGACTGAAAAAACACACGGGGGATTTCCTTCCCGTTAGTCACCATCTCTTTTTAACACTTCTTCACTCTCCATCTTCCTGTGTGTCTATCCTTCTCCTACATGTTGTCTGCTTTTGTCTCCCCCCCGTTCTCTGACTCTCTTTATGTGTCCGTGTGTCTGTTTACATGGATGTGTGTGTGCACACCTGTGTCTGTGTTTGCACACGCCCGTGTGGTCGTTTTGTGAATGTGTGCGTCTGCATGTGTGTGTGTGGGTGTGTGTGTGTGTGTGTGTGGGTTTCTTCTCTCCGGCCAGGTGAGAAGGTCATGCAGGATGATGAGTTCACCTGTGACCTTTTCCGCTTCCTGCAGCTGCTCTGTGAAGGACACAACTCAGGTGTGTGTGTGCAGATTCTCTGTTACGTAGTGGACTAGAGGACTAGATACAGGACTATGTAGAGGACTATGTAGAGGACTATATGGACTATGTAGAGGACTATATAGAGGACTATGTAGAGGACTATATAGAGGACTTGAGTGTGATTTCTTCACCTGTTACCATGTCTATACTAACCAACTGATTAATGCTGACTTACTTTTCTATATTTTGTCTTCATAAACTTTCCTCTGTCACATAAAATGTTTTATGCTTTATTTATTCATTTGAACGTTTCTTACGAGCAAAACATTGCCATGTTTTGCGATATTCTGTTTCAGACTTCCAGAACTACTTGAGGACTCAAACGGGCAACAACACGACCGTGAACATCATCATCTCCACCGTGGACTACCTCCTCAGGGTCCAGGTCCGCCCCCCTTTCATCCACCTCTCCTGGTTCAGAAGGACCTGCTCTGTCTTGTAGAGGTTTATTTTCACCGTGTTTCCTCTCTTCCAGGAGTCCATCAGTGACTTCTACTGGTATTATTCTGGGAAAGACGTTATCGACGAGCAGGGCCAGAGGAACTTCTCCAAGGCCATAAATGTGGCCAAGCAGGTTTTCAATACGCTCACGGAGTACATCCAGGTATGAAACGCCACTGTTGTGTAGCATAAACCGACCCTGTAGAGTATCTTCTCTGAATGAAGGAGACCTGCCTGTGGTTGTTCTCATGGCGTTGTAGGGTCCGTGTACTGGGAACCAGCAGAGTTTGGCCCACAGTCGGCTGTGGGACGCCGTGGTTGGATTCCTGCACGTCTTTGCTCACATGCAGATGAAACTGTCTCAGGTGAGTTAAAGTCACTTTCACGATGGTGACCGATGTCAAGCCAACATCCCCAGGTTGAGTTCAGCCATGGACCTGTGTTACATCCTCAATATATCAATTAATCAGTTTAGCTACCTGCCTGTTTCTATTCGTATATTTGTTTCCTTTTTCTGTTGTGTTTGTGAATATTAATATGATAAAAATGACTTGGAAACTGTTTTTTTTCTCCTCAGGACTCCAGCCAGATTGAGCTGCTGAAGGAACTGATGGATCTTCAGAAGGACATGGTGGTGATGCTGCTGTCTATGCTGGAGGGTAGGTTTGCTCTCAGAGTTGCTTCGTCTCATTCACATCCATCCAATCAGACTAACTTTTTGCATCCAGAGGAGTCGCCCCCTGATGGCCAGCAGAGAGAATGCAATTGCAATCATATAAAACCAGTTGAAATAGACAAAATATCCCTTTAAGTCCCTCCTTATAATGTCCCCCTCTACTGTTAGTGTCCTTTGACAAGGCTTTGTCACATGGTGTTGTGGTTTCCTGTTATATATGTGGGTTTTTTTAGGTAATGTGGTGAATGGGACCATCGGGAAGCAGATGGTGGACATGTTGGTGGAGTCCTCCAACAATGTGGAGATGATCCTCAAGTTCTTCGACATGTTCCTCAAACTGAAAGATCTGACCTCTTCGGACGCCTTCAAGGAGTACGACCCCGACGGAAAAGGCAAGGCTTTAAGAAAAATAAACATACTTTCATTGGATTTGTCCAGAGCTGCTGCTGATTTTCTAGATTTCTGAATTAACCCACAGGTGTCATCTCCAAGAGGGACTTCCACAAGGCCATGGAGAGCCACAAACACTACACCCAGTCTGAGACAGAGTTCCTGCTCTCCTGCGCCGAGACAGATGAGAATGAGCTACTGGACTACGAAGAGTTTGTGGAGCGCTTTCATGAGCCGGCCAAGGTAACCGCCTCCATGTTTACAGGTCTTTATAAAGTCTTTAAAGGGGCCTTAAGTGAGCCCTCCAATCCCTCAAATCTGTTATTAAAATCTATTCTTAGAGAAGATGGTTTCAACGTCTTAAAGGGGGTTTAGTGGGGGAGCTTGCTTTGTTATTTCCATTTATGTCTATTTATTCTTTTTTTCTGCCTTTCCATTTGTTGGACCGGATAAAGGAGTTGGAGATGTTTGATTTTTAGTTTTTTTGTATGGTGAAGGCAACATGGGGTGGTTGTTCTTGGGATCTTTAATGTCTTTCATTTTAAACTGAACTGTGCTTCAAAAGGACATCGGCTTCAACGTGGCGGTGTTGCTGACCAACCTGTCGGAGCACATGCCTCATGACACCCGGCTGCAAACCTTCCTGGAGCTGGCCGACAGCGTCCTCAACTACTTCCAACCCTACCTGGGCCGGATCGAGATCATGGGCAGCGCCAAGCGCATCGAGAGGGTCTACTTTGAGATCAGCGAGTCCAGTCGGACACAGTGGGAGAAGCCTCAGGTAAAAATCCGTATTAAAGTCGCCCCACCACTCGAATGTGGCGTTTTCTCTAATATACCTTCCATTCAGGTAAAAGAATCCAAGCGTCAGTTCATCTTCGACGTGGTGAACGAAGGCGGGGAGAAGGAGAAGATGGAGCTGTTTGTTAACTTCTGTGAGGACACCATCTTTGAGATGCAGCTGGCGGCTCAGATGTCCGACGCCGGCGAGCGCTCGGCGATGAAGGAGGAGAGCGAGCGGGAGAAGCCGGACGAGGAGAACCCCGAGATGGGCTTCTTCTCTGTCACCACCGTACGCATGGCCCTGCTCGCCCTGCGCTACAACGTCATGATACTGATAAAGGTGTGTGTGTAAAAAAAACACAAAAAAAACCTGTGCTTTTATTTTGAAGCGGACCTAAATGAAACATGATCTCCCTCCTCAGGTTCTGTCCATGAAGAGTTTGAAGAAGCAGATGAAGAGGATAAAGAACATGACGGTGAAGGACATGGTGACCACCCTGGTCTCCTTCTACTGGTCCGTGTTGCTGGGCCTCCTCCACGTGGCCTTCAGCGTCACCCGAGGATTCTGCCGGATCTTCTACAACACCTTCATGGGGGGCAATCTGGTGGAGGGGGCCAAGACCATCAAGGTTACTAGCCATACTTCTAAGACGATAGAGGTCATCCACAGGTCATCAAACACTCAATAGATTAACCGCCTCCCCCCCTCCAGGTGTCAGAGCTGCTGGCCAACATGCCGGACCCAACCCAGGACGAGGTGAGGGGCGAAGGCGAGAGGCCGTCCGACCGAAGCTCCCCTAAAGAGGATCTGGCCGATCTGGCGGTCAACAGCAGTGAGACGGAGCTGCTATCGGACATATTCGGCCTGGACTTGAGAAGGGAGGGCGGCCAGTACAAGATCACCCCACACAACCCCAACGCCAGCCTGACCGAGCTGCTCAACTCCCCGGTTCCTCCCCCGACTCCCCCCACAGCACCCCCGCCCGAGCTCAGACGGAGGCGCCAGGTCCGTTACATTGGAACTTTGCTTTCTTTCATCAATCATCAATAATTCCAGATATTAGGGAAAGAAGAAATAAGGAAAACTCTTTATCTAATAATATCTTCTGTTTCAGTCGCAGAGCTCTTCATCGGAGGAGAAGGAAGCGACGGCAGAGACAGAATGTGAACCTGAGAAAACATCAGCGTATGTACTCGCCGTGTGTTATGTAATCAGATTACTACAACAGACATTGTAACAGCAGTATCGTATTGATAGCTGAATCGTTTTGTCATCACAGAGGTGAACATGTCGAGAAACAAGAGAAGCAACAGAAGAACGAGAAGACGAAGCTGAAAGTGAGACGGCATCACACCTCGAAGTCTGATGAACCGGATCTGCATGAGTCCGCCTTCCTGAAGAAGATCATAGCCTACCAGAGGAAACTACTGGTGCGGGGGAGCCGTTCTGTCAGATTCAACATTTTACACAATTCTGTGTTAAATCATGAGGATCATCTGTCTGAGTTAGACAGATCTTCCAGTCAGTTACAGCATGTTTGGACCAAATTCCCTTTTTGTTTTACTATCCCTCCACTGCAGAACTAAAAGGGCTGTAACTTTGGAAGATACCATTTAGTTTGTCTAACCAGCCTGCTGAAGCCTCATAATAACTTCTATTAACTTAATCATTCTTACACAGAACAACAGCCCACCACTCAATATTCACACCATTAGCTCTTCTTTCTCTCTCCCCTGCAGAACTACTTTGCCAGGAACTTCTACAACATGAGAATGTTGGCGCTCTTCGTTGCCTTCGCAATCAACTTCATCCTCTTATTTTATAAGGTAATGGTGTAGCGGGTGATAGTTGTCAATGCGGCACTATTTTTTCTCTTCTATCTCAATGCAATTTGAGGTTAACAATTGAATTAGCCCATTGCTATAAGCTACACGCTATCAGATATTCAACCTGATGTGGACAAACACAAGACTTTCACCCAGGAGACCGCTGTTCATGTCCTGTGTGAAACCAAATGAATGTTGACTCTTTTTAACCCAAGCCACAATCTTTTCTTAAACCTAACCGTAGTATTTTTGTTTTCGTATTCAAAAGTTTAGAATGAAAAAGGCCATAAAATGCTGACCAATCAGAGCAGGTTTTTTTCGGGAGGTGGTCTTAAAGAGACAGGCACTAAAACTGAGCCTTTCAGACGTGGGTGAATACGGTTATATTCAGACAGACAGTATGAGGAAAAATAAAATGTTTTTTTGGACATTAAAGTTTGTAAACATGTTCTATTAGAAGCCCAAAACACAAGTATGAACCTGAAAATGAGCATGATATGTCTCCTTTAATCGTCCCTGCCAGGTTTCTACATCCTCGTCTGTGGTTGAGGAAAGGGAGGTGGTGTACACCAGCAGCCAACCAGACAGCAGCGTTCAGTGGGATCCACTGGGTGGAGAAGCCATGGAGACGAAGGAGGAGGTGACGGATGAGACCGGGGAGCCCCTGAAGCCGGTCACGGTGCGTTTCGTCCTGGAGGAGAGCAGCGGATACATGGAGCCCACGTTACGCATCCTGGCCGTCCTGCACACCGTCATCTCCTTCTTCTGCATCATCGGATACTACTGCCTCAAGGTGAGATACCAGGAAGCAGAAATATTTAAAACAATCCTGTTAGTATATACATAAGAAAAAAAGCTGTCTATATTATACAGTGGAGGGGGGAAGATGAATTTGAGCAGGGTGAACAGGCCGTGGCTGGGGGTGGTGGCTCTGCGCAGGCACCTCCTGTCACCAATATCAATTGGTAGCAGCGATGTTCTGGGTTTGTAGAGACCTCCTGTCCTGGACCAGCAACCTCCCACACCAGTTTGTTACCAGTCAGGATGCTTTCTATTGATTCTTCTGTAGAAGTCAACAAAAACTCCACACAGGATTTTTGCCTTCTTAAGTTTCCTGAAGAAATTCAGCTGTTTATGAGCTTTTTTTTTAGGTTGAGATGATTGTGTCATCTGCAAACACACAACATCGTTCTCTTCATGTTGGGAGATATATTTACTGAGTGTGTGTGTGTGTGTGTGTGTGTGTGTAGGTGCCACTGGTCATCTTTAAGCGTGAGAAGGAGGTGGCCAGGAAGCTGGAATTTGATGGCCTTTACATCACAGAGCAACCATCTGAGGACGACATCAAAGGACAGTGGGACAGACTGGTAATCAACACACAGTGAGTAGGCCCTGTGTGTGTGTGTGTGTGTGTGTGTGTGTGTGTGTGTGTGTGTGTGTGTGTGTGTGTGTGTGTGTGTGTGTGTGTGCTGAAGATAGATGAATGAGAGGACTACCTCCCACTGGACTTACACTGCAGCCAGCCACCAGGGGGCGATAAAGAGGTGGCTGTCATGTACAGTCTATGGTGACAGTGTGTGTACACAAGCTTGTAGTGCTACTTCAACAGACACGTGACAGTAACGGGAGATTTTTTTATTACATTTTTATAATAATATATCTATATGTGTATCCTCTGATTTTCAGATCTTTCCCCAACAATTACTGGGATAAGTTTGTGAAGAGGAAGGTAGGTGACACTGTGGATGTACTGGCAACTTTAAAACAAATATATTTTTGAGATGCAGTTCAACCACATAGTGTTCCTTCAAGACCTCCTGCTCTCCGTCTCTAGGTGATGGATAAATACGGAGAGTTTTACGGCCACGATCGCATCAGTGAGCTGCTGGGGATGGACAAGGCTGCTCTGGACTTCAGCGACTCTCACAAGAAGAGGAAGCCGAGGAGAGACAGCTCACTGGCTGCTGTGTGAGTGGACTCTCTCTCTCTCTCTTTCTCTCTCTCTCTCTGAATAGATGTCCATTAGACGTCTCTTTGTCCAAGTTATTCTGGGTAGAAGAGTGACGTGGACGTCTAGTCTCAGCCCAGACATTATCTCAACGTTTTGAATGATATTTTAGAAATATGTTCTAAATCCGTGCTATACGTAGCCTCATCAGTCTACATGAAGACTGAAGCACAGTGGAGGTCGGTGTTATCATATCGTGACAGGCTCAGAATCTGACAAACTCAGAATTTAATAGATTAACGTCGTGAAAAAGGATCCGAGATTATGATGGCCTCTGAGCGAGGTGAAAGTCCTGGTATCAGGTTTTGCTATCTGGGCCTGTCTTCACTCTGAATAAAAAGGTCATGTCTCATATAATGGCCGTCCGCTGTGAGCCTCTTCTTCTCCGTCTCTTCTCAGGCTCAACTCCATCGATGTCAAGTACCAGATCTGGAAGCTGGGCGTTGTATTCACAGACAATGTGAGTATGTGGAGGAACCGTCGCTGCTGAGTTTCCTATCACAAATAACATATTCTTATTTAGTATTTTAGTATTTTAGATTCTAATGTTATTATGTTTAATTAAATGTATTATGGTGTATGGTAATTCTAGAGGTATTAATCAAAATTGTATAATGAAATAAATGGATGATCCATCTTTTCTGATTAAAATAAAACACACCTCCACATTATATTACAATATAATGTAATAGTCTCTCTCCCTGGACTCCTCTTCCTCCCTGCAGTCCTTCCTGTATCTCGCCTGGTACATGACCATGTCCATCCTCGGTCACTACAACAACTTCTTCTTTGCTGCCCATCTGCTCGACATCGCCATGGGCTTCAAGACCCTCCGCACCATCCTGTCCTCCGTCACACACAACGGCAAACAGGTAAAGGCTCAGCTACAGTATCATCAACATAATTACAACATAAAAATGCTGATGTTTTTCCTCTGCCTTGCAGCTGGTGTTAACAGTCGGCCTGTTGGCGGTGGTGGTGTACCTCTACACAGTCGTGGCCTTCAACTTCTTCAGGAAGTTCTACAACAAGAGTGAAGATGGAGAACTGCCAGACATGAAGTGTGACGACATGTTGACAGTGAGTGACCTAGACTGTCTGTTCCGACTGCATCGCTTTGTGGATTACTGGTTTGAAGTTTTACCAGTAGGTCTCTGAGGGTCTGCAGAACTACAGGACACGACTACATGACAGCCTCAAGACAGCAGGTTAGGTTGAGGGACCAAAACCTTAGGTTAGGTTGAGGAAAACATCCTGTTTTTTTTAAACCAGAAGTGACCATATTTGGTAGAAAGGAAAGCAGCAGCAGGAAGAGCAAAGTTAATATAGTGGCCAAACAGTGGAATTACAACTTCTGGGACCGTCACATGATACCGCCCAAACAGACTTTTCCCATAAACTTACATCGTGGAAGAGATGTACGAAGATTTGAATAGCCCTTTTTAAAAATAAATAAGTCCTAAAAAAGTAGCGTGATATATTTTTATTAAAGCGTTATGGTATATTTGACTCAAATTGGACCATAATGTACTAAATGAACATCATGCTAGATTGAAGAAGACTTGAAACTAGAGATTGAGACCATAAACTCATGTTTACAATGTTTACAGGAGTCGCCCCCTGATGGCCAGCAGAGAGAATGCAGGTTTAAGATATTTCCACATTGGCTTCACTTTTCAGACCCGGAAGTTGCTTCCTCTATATGATACTTAATGAACAAGCTTTACGTGTGATACAAGTGGATGAAGGGTTAGTCAGTCGTGTATACTGTGTTTCAGCAAAAAGAGACCCATAATGACTCTCGAGCAAATACTCTGAAAATAAACTCTTGTTCTGCGATATGCATGGTTGCATGTCCCTAAGTGTTATTGATGGTTGGGCTTGCTATCTCTTTGCTGCGTTTCAATCTGCCTGCTCTGGGGAAGTGGCTGCTGTTCTGCTAATGTCAGTAAAGCCGGTCTCGTTGAACGGAGGAAGGATCCCGAGGAGTCTGTCTGTAAAGAGGGTCTCCATTTATGGACAGAAAGTCATGGGTTGGAGCTTTTTAGTCTGACAGTGTTTCACCCTCGGGCTCTGTAGCGGTTCAGCTGAGCTGCTGTAAGACTACGTGCTCTTTTCTTGTCATGTTTATTTTCCAGGAATCTGCTTTTTTTAGGAATAGGATCAGAATGCTGAATTATGTGCTACCAACCTGGGGGTGTTTATCACAATGTAACAGTGATGATCTGAATAACGGGATCAGTTTTGGAGCATTGAGTTCAGCATTTTGGCCGTTGCCATCTTGGATTTTTTGCAACCAGTGAAGGAAGTGACCATATTTGGACTGTGGAGGAGCGACGGGTGGACCTGAGCTGCACCCTTAGTGGATCTGGATCCATCTGGATTCTAGTGATAGGTTGTTTACAAAGTTAGCTTCATAATTGTAGGTAACTTTACAGCTAAGTGTTAACGTCTTCTTAGTAGCTAACTGCATTGGTAGCGTTGTAGCCAATCACAAGGTAGCCCCGCCCCCTAATGCTTTCTGGTCTGGTGGACTCTAAATGGACCATAATGTACTAAATGAACATCATGCTGGATTGAAGAAGACTTGAAACTAGAGATTGAAACCATAAACTCATGTTTACAATGTTTACTGAGATAATACATCAAGAGAGAAGTAGGACCATTTTCTCATAGACTTCTATACAACCAGAGAGGAGTCGCCCCCTGGTGGCCAGCAGAGAGAATGCAGGTTTAACACACTTTAGCATTTGGCTTCCCTTCTCAGAACCGGAAGTCGCCTGGTTTAGCCCAGCATTAGCTGCTAACCCAATAATCTCACTTCATGTTATAGGCAACAATACAGCAATATCGGGAATATTATGCGTTTCAAGCTTTGGTCCAATATTTGGAGCATCTTCTCAGTGATGGAGGGAGGAAACAGGTAAAGACAGAATGAATCACTGCTGTGATGATCCCTGCTACCGAGCCATCTGATAGAAATACTATATAAGGCCTCTATGGTGTGTGTGTGTGGGGGGGGGGCTTCTGTCACCCGGAAATCTCATGACACACACACTCTTAATCCCCTATAGTCAGTCACCCATAGCATTCCATAGAGCTCCACTGTTTCCTATTAAGGGGCTGCGGGTGGCAGCGCTAGCTGGTCTGCAGGAAGGTGACAGGGGCTTAGTGGGATGGAGGGGTGGGCCGATGGAGGGCCAAGGACCACGGAGCTTTTCCTTCTACTCCCTTTATATTAATAAAGCCCTTACAATAACACTCAGCAGAGTGAGAGGGCATGAGCTGATCTCTCTGCCCCCCCCCCCCCTTCACTCAGTTATTATCTGCATCTTATTCTCTGAATATACAAAAACACACATGAGTTTTCTCTTTTTCCAGGTTTCCCATCCCTCAAAGTGATTTTTGTTTTGGTATTAATTATACTATACTATGATAATCCAGCAGGTAAACATCTCCCCCTCTCTCCCCCCCTCTTCCCTTGTGTCTCTCGCCCCTCTCCCCCAGTGCTACATGTTCCACATGTATGTTGGTGTGAGGGCGGGCGGCGGGATCGGGGACCAGATCGAGGACCCTGCAGGCGACGAATACGAGATCTATCGCATCATCTTTGACATCACCTTCTTCTTCTTCGTCATCGTCATCCTCCTGGCCATCATCCAGGGTGAGAGAGGCCACACACACACACACACACACACACACACACAAAGTTATCGGAACAAGATATTAAATTGTATTACGATTACATTGTAGGGTTGATCATCGATGCGTTCGGAGAGCTGAGAGACCAGCAGGAACAAGTGAAAGAAGACATGGAGGTGAAAACACACACACTCCACCAACACAGTATCATACAGCACATCGATGGTAACACACCACCGTAACAACCTCCCTGTTTCTGCTTCCAGACCAAATGTTTTATCTGTGGGATCGGAAACGACTACTTTGACACGGTGCCGCACGGCTTCGAAACGCACACGCTACAGGAGCACAACCTCGCCAACTACCTGTGAGTACGGGTGTGTGTGTGTGTGTGTGTGTGTGTTTTATAATCATAATTATGTCCACCTCATGCAAAACACCTGATTGGAAGATTCAACTGGGAGTTTGTATAAGTGTGCGTCCAGCTGTTTTTGATGCTCGCACCGCGGAGCATTTGTATGTGTATCCAGCTGTGTTGCTAGGCAACATGGGGCTCAGAACAGCTCAATTGGTCAATATATAGACGTAAATTAACCTACTTAACTGTTGACATCTCCAGTTTATAGTCACATGATTTATTCAATGACCAGTCAGGGTTAGTTTTAAATAGTTGTTTTAAGATTGGGTTTATGTTAATGACTCCACCAGGTGTGTTTTTTTAACATTAGGCGCTGTTGGTTTGTGTGTGATCATTTTATCAGTGTGATTTTCTTTTTTAAATACAACATTAATCAAGAACAAGATACTTTTCCTGTTTTAGTTTTTTTGCATTAATGTGTTTTTCTAATGTGTGTGTGTGTGTGTGTGTGTGTGTGTGTGTGTGTGTGTGTGTGTGTGTTTTTTCAGATTCTTTGTGATGTATCTCATCAACAAGGATGAAACAGAGCACACAGGCCAGGTATTCTTCTCACTTTGTAATATATTCACTGTGATATTATCATGTTAGTAACCGACAGCTCAGCTTCAAACTTCCCCTCCGTGTTTCTGATCTTTGCATCTTCATATCCTGCAGCAGAGTTTATTAGCTCTAAATTTGCATTTCAAAAAGTTTGCTCACGATTCAACATTTGAAGGGAAACACATCTCGAGTTTGAAGCTGACGCTGCTGCTGCTAACCTCAGACTCCAGATACACGATGTAATGCCTCCCTCCTTCCTCCCTCCTCCCCGTCTTAAAGGAGTCGTACGTATGGAAGATGTACCAGGAGCGCTGCTGGGAGTTTTTCCCTGCTGGCGACTGCTTCCGGAAACAGTACGAGGATCAGCTCAACTAGATCCGTTGTCGGAGCAACGAACTCTTCCCTTTCATACCGTAACCTCTTCAAAGGCCCTCGACAGTCTGCTCATCCCTCAAAACCTTTCTTACTGCTCTCTAAGGAGTCCTCGTTCGACCAGACAACGTGGTCTACACTCCTCCTGGTCTAGGAGGAACCACTCTAATCCTTTCACCCAGCTCTGTCTCATCCAGGCCCTCAACTCGCCAACTTCCAGCACACTTTGGATTTTTCCTTTTTTTCGGGAAGGGCGGGGATGCTTCTCACTCTGACTTTGTACATAGAAAATATCAGAGTATATGCTGTGCAATATGTGACTGGTGGCACGTTACGGTTTATAGCTCAGATGATGACTTCTTTGCTTCAACTTATGTTCACAGTAACAAGCAAAAAAAATAAATACTGAGGAGGATAATGAGACGGATGAGGACAAGCCAAGAGAGAATTCTTCCCCAAAGACTTGGATGACGACGATCAAAGAGCAGACTTTAGTACGAAGATGTTTACGACTTTTCATGTGTAAAATGCACGTTGCATGTAGGTGCCGGGGGTGGACACAAAAAAAAAGGAACACCTGTCCAACCCTGCTGGACTCCAACACAACAGACGTTTGAGACGCTCACAGGTCAGCTTTCGTTAAAGACTATCAAAGAGGTGACGGTTTAGTTTGTCGTACAAATGGGAAGATAAAAGGTGAGGTTAAGCCCCGCCCCCTTACAGTGGACCGCCATGGGACCTTATGTACGGTGGTGAACGGCGAGAGACTATTGTACCATGAATGACACGTTTGTCAAATTACATCTATTTATTTTTTTTACAAGAAAGTATAAATGTGAAAATACATCCAAAAGTGTGGTAAGCCAAGCTACGATGTCTGTGTGTTCGGTACCAGAATGTAACGTTACTCACGCTAGCCTTCTTTCTTTTATCCAGCAACAAATGAGTTGCTGGATAAAAACACATAGGCTAAGATAACGTTACATTAGTTATGAAACATAGCTAAGTTAGCTAGCTAGCGAGATAGCAAGACAAGCTACGTTACATTAGTGATGGAATGTAGCTAAGTTAGCTAGATAGCTACACAAGCTACATTACATTAGTGATGGAATGTAGCTAAGTTAGCCAGCTAGCTACATAGCAAGCCAAGCTACATTACATTAGTGACGGAACGTAGCAAGACGAGCTAATGGCAGTGTTGACATATGACACACTGAGACTTTCTGGACTTGAACAATTATCTTTTAAATTGACAAACATCATGTGTTGAATTCATGGTATAATCCAAAGGGATAAAAAAAAAATATTTGCCTCTCGCCATATCCATATTTTTTCTGAAATAAGGTCCCATGGGGGGACACCAGGGACAAGCGAGGGACTTAGACCTCGATCCGACACCACAGAACTTCAGTGTCCACGGTGGAATGAACTCCTCTGTGACACCGACAACAAACACTGAACATCCCGATCTTCCTGGGTCGTTGTTAGACTGAATGAAGATACATTTTTGCAGATGTCTGTGTTGTGTCCACACCCTGTACATGCCAAAACTGTGTGTGAAGGGCTCCTTAACTAAGTGTTCACATCGCTAGCGACATGACCCACAATTCATAATCCATCATCAAGCTTGCAAGTTATCGAGATCTTTTTTTTTTTTTGAAAGACTACAGGAACAAATAAAACCTCCCCAAAACATTAAAACATATGTTTGTAAAATGGTTAAATCCACGAATGAGATGTTTGGTAAATGAATATTTTGTTTCTTTTATTTGATCGTTCACGCCAGTAGCGGCATGGCCTCGGGATAGAGGTGTCTGTCTGTCCAACACTCTGGTCCAGTTCAATAAATGGGGGGCAATTACTGATCACACTGTCATGGAATTTACTGAGCACATGACCTCAAAGCCAAAATCCAGATCAAACCTTTAGCCCCACTCCCGTTCAAGTCTGCTAAGATTAGCTAAATAGTCAGTTTGTTAGGTCCAATAGTATCGTGGTGCGTAAGAAAGATCACAGACTCTCGGTGTCTGGTGCTTTATGCCATTCACACCAAACGCAAAGTGAATATTGTCGTCCTGTAGTCTGTGGTCCCCCAGAGGTCCACAATAGTAGCTCTTCTTAGTCCAGAGACCAGACCAGACTATGTGGAGAAACCAGAGACTGTCTATGGTCCAAACAACAAGGTCTCTGTCATATTTATGTCTAGATGACCTTATTTGGAGTGTTGATGGAGCCGCTACAATTTTAGCATAGCCTAGCACCCATCAACCAGACTCCATTAAGAAAACAAGCATTTTAAAAGTGTTTTGCTTGTCCTCTTGCAGACAGACCTAACAAAGCATGACTTTAGACTTTTTACTAATCACCACCATTATGAAGTTATTTCAGCATCCTTTTTATCCATTTATTGCTATTAAATCACAGCTAAATCTTTTATTTTTGGTTCATCCAGCTGTAGTAAACCAGCTGATGTGTGTCTTGCTAGATCCAGTGAATATCGCTTTGACAGCGTTTGGTTTCCTGGTGTTTTCTGGTACTTCACAACATGTGCAAAGCAGCATTAGTGGTTATTTCAGCCATAATGGATGAAACCTTGTGTCTACATGGCGGTAAGCACCGCCTCCTCTCCAGTGGCGTCTAGCGCAAGAGATGGGGATAAACGCAAATGATCATACAGTAACACGAGATGTAAATTCTCTCTGCGTTTGGTGTGAACACACCTTTTTTCAATGACTGTTTCTTAATTAGGGCTTGCTCCGTACATTTGTTAATCAAATGGTGTAGATTTTTTTTTTTTTTTTTTTTTTTTAAAGCAATACCAAAGCAGCAAAAATGAGAGAGTTTAAGACATCATAGCTGCAGACAAAAGTTAGTGCATGCTTATTAAGATGAGTTAAATACTGGAGCAACCCATCAGAGGACAAGCTGAAGATGATCAGTGTATGGACGGAAGCAGAGAGACAGGCGAGGGGAGACAGGAGGATTCAGTGCCTTACTAAGCCAAGGGTAAGTTATGCAAGCCGGAGAGGAGAGAAAGGAATAGGTTCACATAGGTCTAGAGATAACGGGCGATAACAGCTGGAGCTGGGTCACCGTGGCGATGCTTAAAGACAGACACATGCCACAAACTGTAGGAACGTAGAGATGGAGATGGACGGATGGAGAGACATGTCCTCAAGACTTTGTTATTGGGAATATGAAATGGGTGGCATGTCTCACTCGTCCTTACCTAGAGTAGAAATATCACATTTGATATCATTCATAATTTCAGTTGCACTTGATTGATAGATTTATATGCTGCAAAAAGGGGTGTTACAATTTTAAAAAATGTACAATTTAGTATGATTTGATTAATTTTGTCCTCATAGTAGATAATAAAAGCATTCAGTTGTTTTGGAGCGTCTCCACATTCACAATTGCCTGTATATTTGGGTAGCCTTCAACCAAGCAGCAACTTTCTGGGTCTCAAAAAAAAACGAAGCCAAAGCAAAGTGCCAAATGCTGCAGTTCCAAGAATGACCACCTGAGGGCGGCTCCAAACGATTAGCCATGTTGCCTAGCAAGCCACTTTAAAGATGGATTCATTGTGTTAGCTTAGCTTTGTTTTAACACTGCAGACACGACACTGTATGCATTCTGTCTGGTGCAATATATAGGAGACAGAAATCCATCATCCATGACAATATGTCGGATTGTTTGTTCTTCCTACTGTATTTGAATTGTGACACCCCTCACTGCAAAGCAGGAAGATCACCTGAACGTGTTTTAAGGTGGAAAGAAACATGCAC
The DNA here is from genome assembly GCF_963514095.1 of Eutrigla gurnardus. NCBI lineage: Eukaryota > Metazoa > Chordata > Actinopteri > Perciformes > Triglidae > Eutrigla > Eutrigla gurnardus. The sequence goes on along the minus strand of NC_139933.1, from coordinate 2,740,151 downwards.
AACCTTCCATCTCACGACTTACAATGTTTGACTTTGTAGGATTTGGGTTCAGAGACAAGGGCCGAATGAATAATCATCAAGGAAATAATCAATTTAAAGCCTAATTATTATTGCAGTATCGTTTATTTTCTTTTGGTGACAGGAAGTGTGTGTTGATTGAATGAATGCTCAGAGCTGCAAATGTACAACAAAATGTCCTGAAAAACATTTTCAAATAAGGATTGGTTATCCTATTTGTTTCTTTTTCCTTTTTGGTGATGATCTTATGCAATACAGCTAATAGAGTTACTCTTTTTGTATAGACGTTCTCCAAAAATATATCAGAAAAATAATGCCATTGCATGTTTATTATGCAGGTTTAATTAACAAGTATAACAAAGACACTAAACCTGTGTCACCCATAAATTGTTTAATAAGATTATTTAAGATGAATTAAGATTTATGTATTATTGTATTTAAGTGTTGTGGGCTTCGATGTACCTCTTCGAGTAATTTGCCACAAGTGCATCCCTCAGAAAAAAAGGAAGTGGCTCCTGCTTTTCTCTCACTCAGCCATCTCTGTTTTAATATACGATGATGAGGTTTGTTTGATTATCATTTGGTTCCAAGCTCAAGCAATAGCCCTTCAGGGAGTGGATGAGAAGAGACCGACCATTGTACATTGCAAACAAAGACAATACAAATAAAAGCTTGCTTAACTTTGTCTCAATTTAAAATAAAATTATTTATTCATTTATTATCTATGTATTTTATTTCCTTTACCTTAAACTTAAAGGTGCAATATATATTATATATTTGTATTTTTTATTTTTGGGCTTTTTGCACCACCATTTCATCACATCCTCTAAAAGTGTTTTTAGTATTACTAAACAAGAATTGTGAAATAAATAATCATATTGTTAAAATACAGACAAAATGGATAGTATAACACATTTTGAGATAATCCAATAACACTTTTAAAACTCAGTTTATCATAATGTAATAAGTGACATTTTGAAATACAAACGTATGGATTACCATCAATAATTTAATATTCATGATAAATATAGTTTTACAAACTTGTTTCATTGTTATATATTTTGTCTGTATTTATTTATAGTTATTTATAATTAAATATTAAACAATTTAGATGTCACTTATAAAGACCTACGTTATGATGCAGTTAAGCTAGCTAACTAATATTTGTTTTTGCGATATGACGGGAGTTAGCTCACCACCGCTAATACAAACTACACATTTGCTTAGTTGACATCTGAGTCAGTGCGTAGACGAAATCCAATCATAGTATCTACACGCTGCCACTAGAGGCTGCTATCGAGCCATCTTTGCTGATTGCACCTTTAATGTTGGGTGAGGATGCATGTGCGATGATCGGACTAATATAAAGTAATGATAACGCAATGTTACCACAACCAAACAACCAGTGTGGGAGTTCTGTATACTGCAGTGTGCTCATTATGCCATGCTTATGTCATGCCTATATTTGACTTTGTATTTTCATCTCAAATACCACATCGAACTGAATAATACCATTAACTCAGTGGTATTTTGCTCCTGTAAAAATACATATTTTCCATATAAAACAGAGGGGGCATGTTCAGTTTGCCCCACCGTGGAGCATCATAGATGTTTTTTCAGTTGGCTGTTGCTACTTCTGAGAGATTCATGTATAAAGTGGGACTGAGTCTATGAGTAATGAATGGATTTGCATGATTTTGAAAATAAAACTTTATTTATTAACTTGTGAAGAGTAGAATGTTCTTAATTCAACATTTTTGAAGTCTATCTTGCTTTGAATTCTGCATTTTTGCCCATCACCATCTTGGATTTTTTTGCAGCCAGTGAAGGAAGTGACCATATTTGGAGTGTGGAGGAGTGACGGGTGGATCTGATGAACACAAGCAGCAGAGCAGCAACCTTACTGGATCTGGATCCGTCTGGTGCAAAGCAGCTCATAAGATCCAGAATTCAAGGCCAATTTAACAGCTAAATGTTAAAGTAATCTTAGTAGCTAATCAGACTTCTTTTTTGACAACCAGAGGAGTCGCCCCCTGATGGCCAGTAGAGATAATGCAAGTTTCAGGCACTTCAGCATTGGCTTCACTTTTCATTACTGGAGGTTTTCGCCTGTTTGCAGATAATTTTACGTACATTTTGCCCCTCAAATGCATTCAGACATCTTTGGAATGCTTGGCCTTTTATTGAGTATTATAACCCAATGTATTTGTACAAGTCTCGTTAAGCATGTTTAAAATTAAACAAATCCATATTGTTTGTATAATCAGTACTATTGTATATTTGTTGATTTCATCGAAGCACTTCATTCCTCGTTCCATTCTCGGCACCAAAAATACAATAACTTACTTCCTTGTTGGACAATCACTGTTCTCTGTGTGTGTGTGTGTGTGTGTGTGTGTGTGTGTGTGTGTTTGTGTGTGTTATGGGGTCACAAGACTTAGGCCATTAGCTTGTTTCAACACACTGTATTAGTGGCCAATTATATGGCCTTGTTTGGTCAGGAGAGCTCCTGAAGAATCCATCCGACGACGAGTCAATCTCCAAATGAAGTCTAATGAAGGGTGTGTGTGTGTGTGTGTGTGTGTGTGTGTGTGTGTGTGTGTGTGTGTGTGTGTGTGAGTGTGTGTGTGTGTGTGTGTGTGTGTGTGTGTGTGTGTGTGTGTGTGTGTGTGTGTGTGTGTGTGTGTGTGTGTGTGTGTGTGTGAGTGTGAGTGTGTGTGTGTGTGTGTGTGTGTGTGTGTGTGTGTGTGTGTGTGTGTGTGTGTGTGTGTGTGTGTGTGTGTGTGTGTGTGAGAAAGAGAGAGAGTGAGAGGTTGGTCTGTATTGATCCATGTGATGCCTGATGGATCACTCTTTCTTGGATGTCAGTCTCTAGTTGTGATAAAAATGTTTACATTTTCTATGTCCCAGGCTCATCATGGTCACATCCCCTCATCATACAGTTACCTCACACACACACACACACACACACACACACACACACACACACACACACACCAGCAGGTCTGAAAGTTTCTGCTTCACACAGGAGCGAGGCAGTCATCAGAGGCGGAGCTGCTGGTTCCAGTAACTCAGCAGTCTGAACCACAGCGGAGACAAAGTATGCTGCAGAGCTGAGCCTCCCAGCAGGATCTCATATTGGATACTGGGAACCAGAGAGTGGACTGGTAAGTGTGTTTCATTACTGGAACTCAGCTTCTTAAATATAACAAGTGCTGCAGGGAATAATCAACTCAAAATAAACACCCCTAACTAAGGAGGAAAACACATTAAACTCCTGATTGATTATCATCTTCTCTAATTTACCAAAAGACACGTTCTGATCATATCAAATATATTGTATGTATTTAAATCACCTTATTCCAACAAATGTGAATATATAAACATTCTCATGTTTATCAGTCAAAACAAGGAAAATGTGGATTTAAGTAAATGATTAATTCAAAATAAACATTATGCAATTTTGCAAATATAATAATAAAGTAATTATGGCTTTGAATTTTTTTTCCAGACCAGAAAAGGGACTCTAAGTCATTAATGAACCAACCTGTTAACATCCCACCCTGCATCGTGCACTTGAAACTGAATTTAGAAGTTTCTCTTTAAAACCTGCACATGTTTTGTTGTTCAGCTTCCAGTTGATTTTACCAACAACTTCTGATTTCTTCTCCTCTTCTTCACCTGACGCTCCGAGGGATTGGAGACGTTTTTCCGAGGAGATCTGATGGTTCTGGCTTTAATTAGTACAGCCTGTATTAGTAATGTCGTCTATTCTTTACAGGCTATGCTAATCTATGCCAGAATCAGCAATGCGATGGAAGCGGAAGATTGAACTAAAAAAAAACATTATTTTAACCACAATACAGTGGCAGTACTTTAAATTAGCATTCTATGTACTTGTTTTTCTGTACTTGTCTGTGATGATGTGTGGTTACGGTGTTAGACCATAGCTACATAGTAATGTCAATAAAGCTAAGCCTAGTTCCAAACTATGGGATCATTATTTGCTTGTTTCTCAGTAATCCATCAAGTAAACACTTAACAGACCAACAGACTCGTGGTTCTCTGCCAGTGGTCTGCTCAGCCTCTTTCCTCCTGCAAATATGAGTGTTGTAAACAGTATTCTCTGCTGGATCAACTGTATCAGCAGATTTTGTGATTTCCAGCTCAAAAGAATGTAAAAAATATTGCGAAGCTTCTTCAAATAATATAACTCTCCCTTTTTTTTGTTGCCCCAAATCTTTTGCTACAATGTTGTTTTTTTTGTATATTTTTGAATCTCAAATTCTATTTGTTTCTTTTCTTGAAGATGTCCACTGGTCACCATGAACCTGACCTCCAGCTCTGATTCTGTCCACTTCCTTAGCAGCAGTTCTCCTGGTATGAGGGACCAGCCTGACACCACCATCATCGCTGAGCCTGCCATGTCGGGTATATTCATTTTATATTTCATTTAAATTATATGTGTAGAAGCATTCAAAGTGATTTCCAGTATGAATAATAAATGAAATGGATAAATATGCAGATAATGTCCAAATTTGCTTTAAAAAAAACCCTGATGTTTCTCCACATCTGCAGGTGGTTCGTACCAGGAGTTGGCCATGTTATCGGACAGTGTTGGTGGGTGGAAGCAACATAATGTCAGTCATTTTTCAAGGCAAGGAGGGAATTTCACTGATTCACCATCCAACAGGACGCTAATGATACCAGCAGAGGATTTTGACCCTTTAGGAGGACATACTATTTTTCAGGTAACAATCAGCTGTTCTATTTTTAACTTTTCTTTTAATGGGCTTTTATTTAGACATGTTAATATCAGTAGGATGATTGACATCTCAAATGGCTTCCGATGACAGTTTTGACACCTAAATGAAGAGGACTCAGAACGGAGCAGGCAGAGTCGTTTTGTGTCCTCACTGTTTAAATTCCACGGTTTCAGTAGCGAGGAACTCTAACGGTCAGACCATCATTTAGCCCGACTCTTCACATGGCTGCTCCAAAGCTCCAGGGAATTCATGGCTCATTTAGTTGCTTATAGTCTAAGCCTCAGAGGAAAGCTATTAGGCTTGTCTACATTAATGACTTGAGTCTTTCAACTATATCCATGAATCTGCTTACATTTTTGTCATCCATTATTATTGTTTTGGTAAAACAATTTTATTTTTAATAAAAGAAAGATGAAAACACAAAAACTGGCAGTAGATTTGCAATTGCCAGATCAAGAGATGCATGTATGGCACGTGGACAGTAACATCTGCATAAAATCGTTAGAGTAGCAGAAATGACTTATTATTCATATTAACGGTGAATAGACGATTCAGTAGTCCCAGAACAGAAACATGGACTACGGAAGTTGTATTACTTGACTTCACAATCAGTTAACATCAATATTTTACCAAGTTATCAGCAATCCAGATACTTTCAGTTTGATTAGGAGTAGGTTCTGATACTTCTTACAATCCAAACTGTTATTTTCTGTAATTAAAGATCTAATCATAACCCCCGAACACAAACAGTAAGCAAGGATTGTGTTTTGGGATTTTGAGAGTATCTTGTGCCTTGTAATGACCTTAACCACCATTTTTGGTTCTTTATCTTCTTACCTCTTCGTCATCAGGTCATCATAATCGTCTTCCTCACTGGATCACTTTCTCTTGTCACCGTCGTTGGCAACATCCTAGTGATGGTGTCGTTCAAGATCAATAAGGCTCTGAAGACGGTGAACAACTACTACCTGCTGAGCCTGGCATTCGCTGACCTGACCATTGGCACCCTGTCCATGAACCTCTACACCACCTACATCATCATGGACCAGTGGGCTCTGGGGCCAGTGGTCTGTGATTTGTGGCTCGCAATCGACTATGTGGCTAGTAACGCCTCAGTCATGAACCTGCTCGTTATCAGCTTCGACAGGTAAAAAGAACATGATTTATTATATATTTGTTGATAAACGTAACTAAAATGAAGCTCATAGTGATGTATTTTGTTAGTACAGACCTGTGGATGCTGATATCTGCTGGAGGATCAGTTTGTAACAAGGTTTTTTTCTGATTGCCTAGTAGAGGTCTATTTTCTGATCCGTAAAAAGTGTTCTTCTTTCTTTCTCTTAGGTATTTCTCTGTTACCAGACCTTTGACTTACCGGGCAAAGCGTACAACCAAGCGAGCCATGACCATGATTGGATTAGCCTGGTCCGTCTCTTTCATTCTCTGGGCTCCGGCCATCCTGTTCTGGCAGTACATTGTGGGTGAGCGGACAGTCCAGCCCAACGAGTGCTACATCCAGTTCCTGTCCGAGCCTATCATTACGTTCTCCACTGCTGTTGCGGCGTTCTACCTGCCAGTAACTATTATGGCATTCCTGTTTTGGAAGATCTATCAGGAGACGGAGAAGCGTGCTAAAGATATGCTAGGTCTCAGGGGGTCTGGATCAGGCAACAGTCCGAGTCCCGTTCAGAATCAAGGGAGTGGTAGTGGAAGCGCTGGTGGAGAAGGTGGGACGAACACCCAGAAGGGTTCTTCAGCCATGCTACGGCAAATGAGCTCTCAAAGCTGCAGCAGCAGCTACGAACTAAATCAGGCGGCTTCAGAGAAGAACAATGCCAGCATACCAGGAGGATCTGGAGGCAAAGGGAGGTGTGGCACTTTCTGCTTCCAGGTCTCCTTACTGCTGCCAGGTCGCCGTGCATCCAGGAGGTCCGTCAACACCACCACGACTACAGTGGGTGAAACAGAGCAGAGCAGCAGTGACAGCTTTAACAACAATGAAGTCGGTGTCTCCGGGGACCAATCAGGTTCGGAAGACGAAGGTGACGGTGCAGACCCAACAAGGCCTCCAACAGGTTGGTCAAAACCCTTCTAAGTGGCCTTGTTTGTATGATATATAAAAGATATTATTATAAAAATAATCTTTATCTATCTATCTAGATGGTAAGACATCTAGAAAGGTGAAAAACAACAAAGATCAACAACAATCAACATCATCCAGCAAAAGTCGAAAAGGGACACAATCAAGCCCCGTCACCCCGTCGTCCGCTGACCAATCACCCGCAGCCCTCACCATGAAAGATGCAGCGATGGCCAAACGCTTCGCCTCTAAGGCGAAGACGGAGATCAACAAGCGCAAGAATGAAAAGAAGGCAAATGAGAAGAAAGCAGCACGGACACTGAGTGCCATCCTCTTCGTCTTCATCATGACATGGTTACCATACAACATCATGGTGCTGGTCAACACCTTCTGCCAGGACTGTATTCCAGAGACTCTTTGGGCACTGGGCTACTGGTTGTGTTACGTTAACAGCACCATCAACCCCATGTGCTACGCCCTGTGTAACAAGACCTTCCGGACCACTTTCAGGGATATTCTGATGTGCCAGTGGAGTCAAAAGAAGAACAAGCCTCAGTTTCATCAGAGGAAGGCTGTGGCGTTCAAGAAAAAAGACCCAATGTAGAAGAAAATCGCAAAATAAAGATGTATGTTTAAGGATGCCTTTCCTGATCTATATTCAGAGTTTCAGAGGCCTTCTATTTCTGGGAAAAGTTGCAGAACAGAATCCCAAGCCATCAGTGCTCCCAAAGGCTGCTCCGTTATTCTGTCCATATTGAGAAAAACTGCCCCTGGTCCCAGAGCATAATTGCCAATAAATTGGTGACCCCTCAAGCTATTTTTGTCACATTGAGCAGCAATTTTGGTCAATGGGGCCATCGCTCAGAAACAATGTTTCCTGTGGATATGCATGATTCCCAGAGGATGAGCTATAGTATTATTGGCTGTATTCTGGATTTAAAATACTTTAAAGGTGACTTTACAAATGTTTTATAAGGATTGAAAGGCACTTAGCATGTGTGTGTGAGAGCTCAAGGATACACACAATTGTGTTTATGTGTGTAACACTGAGTGTAACTCTTGTTTGTTTACAAGAAAACCCCACCGGGCACATGTTAGTAATGTGTGCAACTCAACTGTACACAGTTTTCCTTTCGCGTTGATGTTCACAGAAATATACGAGTTGAAGAGCAATAAAACGAAACGTGGAGATTGTGACATGTTGTGTTACCCCACTGTGTACCAGTGTCACTGTAATAATGATACAATAGCGCCATCAAGTGTCTTCAGGATCAAACTGCCACATTGTTAGTTGGCAAACTGACTTTATTTACAGATTTTTCTGATTTTTTAGGCACTTTCTTTGAAAGTAAAGGTCATAAAACCATGTGTGGAGGCCAGAGCAGTTTACCTCGACGTAGACATGAACAAGCTTTCATCCATCATGGCTGAAATAACCACTATTGCTGCTTTGACATGTTGTGAAGTTCCAGATACACCGGGAAACCAAACATATAGTCTGGTCTGGTCTCTGCAAACACAACACATGTGGAGACACCTCCGCCAGGTTTCCCTTCAATATTTACAACATGTTTAGATATTTAGGCCCAAACCAGGCGGCAACCTTCGGTTCTGAAAAGTGAAGCCAACGCTGAAGTGCCTTAAACTTCATTATATGCACTTCTTATAAACAGTCTATGATGTAGTCACTGTTGTCAGTAGAGAGAATGCAAGTTTAAGGCACTTCAGCGTTGGCTTCACTACACTTTTCAGAGCCGAAGGTTGTTAAATTAAACGTCTTAGCTTTATGTTTTGCTCAGAATAAGTGTTATTATTAATATTGTTTTTGTTAAACTGAAAATGAAGGTGATTTTTTTTTGATACGAGAACCAGTTTTCCTGCATACGAGGTCCCTTTATTTGAGTCCAGCCCACACGCTTCATCACTATGGGTGATGTAGGCAGGAGTCAGGGAATCATGGGAAATGTAGTGAGCAAACTGTGTGATTAGCTGCAGTGACGGACTAGAATCCGGCTCCAGCACCAGAACCACCACCGTCCGCCAGCAGCTTCTTTATTCCTCTCAGGTCTTTTTTTTTATTCGGGCTTCGTGTCCCAGTTCCTCTCCCAGTCACATCTCCACTGAGCATGCAGAGCCTGCGTCACTGCTTTCAGCAGATGGAGAGGAGAGGGAGGAGAGGGAGGAGGGGGGGAGGGTAAGACAGAGAGAGAGAGAGAGAGAGAAAGGGGAGGAGGAAGAGGAAGCTGTATGTCTTTCCTGCATCAGCGTCAACATCACTGCCACGCCAGCTTTCGTCACCAGAAAGCAACGAGGAAGATCAGAGCTTTAAAAAAAAAAAACACCATCAGCACCAGCAGCTTCTCCCCATCCTCCACCGCCAGACGTGCATCCACAGATTAGCCCGTTTCACCAGGAACAGACGTCCAAAACGCTCCCCCGGGCAGGAGGAGCTCTCCCAGGCATGACCTTAGAGGAGAGGCAGGAAGCCGTCTGACGCTCTCCGTCGACATGGGCAACCAGGAGGCGAAGCAGAAGAGAGCTGCAGCGGCATCGGGTAATGGAAGCTACCCGTCGCTGGATGAAGGATGGAGGGAGGGAGGAGGGGATACCACAAAGAGGGGAGGCAAGAAACTCCACGGTAAGCATGGAGGTAAAGGAGCAGGCAGCAGTGGAGGAGGAGGAGGCGGAGGAGGAGGAGGGGGGAATCATGGCACAGGACCAGGAAAGAAGAAAAACAAATCGGAGTCCAAGTCCTCTGTTTTCTCCATCCGGAAGCGAAAGGGCAACCTGAAAGGGAAAGGAGACACATGTTCGTCTGTGACGGGCTCGAAGGAGGACGTGTTGGTATCGCAGCAGGATGAGCTGGAATCCACCAAAACACCAGACCTGTCTGCAGATGAGCTCGGGCAGTCGGACACCGAGCCTGAGAAGAAGAAGAAACCGGAGATAAAGGATGGAGAGAGGAAGATGCAGCAGAAAGCCTCCACCGTTGCAACCTCTCCCACGGAGGATGGGGGGCAGAAGAGGGGCAGCTCGGGGTCCGACACAGACATCTACAGCTTCCACTCGGCCGCCGACCACGAGGATTTGCTAGCAGACATCCAGCTGGCTATCCGGCTCCAGCACCAGCATGGGGGAGTCCTGCAGGGAGGGGATGCAAAGGATCCAGGCTGGAGAGGAGGAGGAGGAGGAGGAGGAGGAGCAGAGGGGGAGAGGAGGAAGCAGAGTAATGGGGTAGTTCTATTAACTCCACCTGAGGTGCTGGATCTGACTCCAGAATTGGAGCTGGGCTCTGATGCGCTGTCATTCCTCGAGACTCTGCCTGTCAAACACGCGGTTGAGCCGGCAGCACCACACCTCCCCTCCCACCCGGAGGTGCATGAGAGGAGGAGGGAGGAGGAGGAGGAGGAGGAGGAGGAGGAGGAGCTAAATGGGAAGGGGCAGAGGGAGAGAGAAGCCTCTCTTTGTGTGGCCGCGGGCACAAAAGACCAGCATGCTTGGGTGCAGCAGCCCTCTCACACGGCCGTCACCATGGCTACCGCCGGGGGGGCTGCGATCAGCCCGGTCGCCATGACAACCGGTGGTAACAGCTTCCCTGATCTGACGTGTGACAGTGCTGGGGAAGGCCTAGGGGGCGATAAGGAGGCAGAGGAGGAGGAGGAGAGGGAGCCCGGGTCGGACTTGGATCTCAGTCCTCCAGCTGTAGACGACCACAGCAAGAGTCCTGCCCCCACCGAGGGGCCGAGCTCGGGGACCGTGTTCGGAGAAGGGGAGGGCCAGTTGGGTTCGGGGACCAGTGCAGAGTCCCTTGAGGACTGCCTGAGTGCTGGATCCGAATCCAACCACTCTGCTGCTGCTGCTGCTGCTGCTGCTGCCGGCAGCAGAGCCTCCCCCTCCAACGAGGAGTACCGGAGGAGCAGCGTGAGCTTCAGCCCGCTGCCCCCCCAGGAGAGCCCCACATCGGCCAAACGACTCCTCCGGTCCAACCACTCCTCCACCTCCTCCATCCCCGTGGTGAAACCCTACCCTCCCATCTTCCCCTCCTACATCAAGACCACCACGAGACAGCTCAGCTCCCCCGGACACTCCCCATCCCTGTCCCCCTCCCACAGCCCCTCATCCCCACGCAGAGCCCACCATCACCTCCACAGGTACCCGAGGCCTCGCACAAGTACTATCTCTGATTCAGTTTGACCTTTGACATGGCGGCAGGTGTGATTCAGCATGTTGTTTTAGACTCACTCATTCAGTACTACCTCCTCACTATCCAGGGAGGTCTATGTAGAGGACTAGGGGTCTATGAGGACTATTTGGAGGACTATGAGGACTATAAGGACTATGTAGGGCACTATGTGGACTGTGGACAGGACTATGTGGAGCACTATATAGAGGACTATGTGGAGGACTATGTAGAGGATTATGTAGAGGACTATGAGGACTATAAGGACTATGTAGTGGACTATGTAGAGGACTATATAGAGGACTAGAGGTCTATGTCAAGGACTATGAGGACTATGTAGTGGACTATGAAGAGTATGTAGAGGACTAGGACTATTTGGAGGTCTATCTAGAGGACTATGTAGAGGACTAGAGGTCTAGAGGACTATGAGGTCTATGTAGAGGACTATGAGGAAAATGTATAGGACTATGAGGACTATGTAGAGGTCTATGTAGAGGACTATATAGACTAGGTAGAGGACTATGAGGACTATGTAGAGAACTATGTAGAAGACTATGTAGAGGACTATGATTGGACGGGGTTTTTACAGTCCTGCCACGGCCGCAGATGACATTTTTATGTCAGAGCATTTAATGTTTTCATCGGTACGTTACAAGGATTTCAAGTAATATACCAGAAAGTGTTTCTGAATAGAATCACCAACCTTTAAGTGTTTTAACACCAGTTAGCCCCACATGGTCACATGACCCTATGTGATATCTGTATCCTCGAGGCTCATCTGAAATGTAAAACGTTTGACAGGACGACGGCCGAGGGCCATCACGTCCGCAGGCAGCGCTCCCGAAGCCTCGCCGGCTCTCTGAGCCGCTCGGCCGACTGGACGGAGGAGCTGGAGAGGAGGCTGAGGAGCAGAGAGGAGGACGGAGGAGGAGGAGGCTCGGGAGAATACCTGCTGGGCTACAGAGGAGGAGGCAGCCAGCCCCTCTGTGCCACCAGGAGATCCTCCTGTGGACAAGTTTCCACCTGCGGCTTCCAGGACGTCTTCACAGGTCAGAAACAAGAAGCCTGCTGACTAAAACTGTAAATATACAGTACAATAAAAGAGCATACAGTAAAATATATTAAGGCGGGAAAAACACAGCAATGTTATGAGAAACAATGTTCTTTACAGAGGTGTTGTAGCCTGGAATGCACTCCCTGCTAATATTAGACAAATAACTCATATATTTTCTTTCAAAAAGGGATTCAAACAAAAATGATTGGCTCTGAAATAGCTGCTCTTTTTGTTTTTCTGTTTGTTTAATTGTGTGCATGACAATTTTTTTACTTTTGTAGCCATACATTGCTTGTTTGTTTTGTTTTTTTGTAAATTTGCTTTCTGTTTTGTAATTTCTGGTTTTCTAATTGGTTGTAAATTGTGTTTTATTCTAAGTCATCCTTATTCATGCTTTAATTTGTATGAAGTTTCTGTGTGGAAGTTAATGTGGATCCAAATAAAGAATAAAGAATAAAGCAGATGATCGGACACAGACACAAGGAAAGAATCTGGAACAGGTGGACAGAATGAAAGATTATAAAGACTCAAACAACACAGGAACTTCCAATATAAAACAGGAAGTAACCAAATGTAAACCACACAATATGATGCAGATATGTTACTTGGTGATGTCATCACTTTACAGAAGAGAAGATATGATTTCAGTTGAGGTGTTGGAGAGGAGCTCCCTTTGGACTTTAGGACTTTAGCCTTTGACACTCAACAAACCTTAAAGTGCTTCTGGTTCCCAGGATCCCTCATCACATAAGCCTTGTTTCTCATCCGTCCAGGTCGAACCCTCCTGGAGAAGCTGTTCCTGCAGCAGCAGCAGCAGGAGGAGCCCGAGGAGGCCGAGAGGCTCTGCTCCAGGATCCTGGCCATGGGCCTCCTGCTGCCGTTCACCGACTGCTTCAGGGAGCAGCTGGGAGGCAGCGCGGCCCACATCGCCTCCACGGCATCGGGCAAGTTTGACGTACGTAGTCACACGCCTTTCATCATCGTTGGATTTAAGTGATGTTTAGTTGCTTTTCCTCCGGGATGGAGAAAGCAATGAGAGGCATTCAATGTTTTAATGTTATGTGAAAAATACTTTCCACCGCTGGTGTGACGTGTAAAATAAGGCATTAAAAAAAGAGTTTTGTGTCCCCCAGCATGACCAGCTGTATACCTGGGCAGCAGTCAACCAGCCGTCTCGCTCTCTGGACTCTCTGGAAGGGAGACTACCGGGGCAGCTGAAGGGCCCCTGGCCCCCGACCAAGCCCGGAGGAGACAACCGGGCTGGACTCAAATCCACGGAGGCAGGTAAGATCAACCCGGTTCACGGGCGGTAGTATGTGTTTATTGGTTTAAAGGACCAAGTTGAGGACTATATAGAGGACTATGTAGAAGACTATATAGAGGACTATTTAGAGGACTTTATATATGACTATATAGAGGATTATATAGAGGACTAGAGTACAGTAGAGCTGTGTATATATCTAGGGCTTTTATTGTGAAAGGTAAGAACAGAAGTAGTGATATACGCTGCCAAGGCAATACCCGTATTTTCCCAGATTTATAAATACATTCAAAGTACTTTGTGACCGTCTGTGTTATGACGCTCGACTCACATTAAATATATCATTAGCGTAGATTTGTCTCCATCACTCGTCTGTCCGTCATTTTTCCTTCAGCAATGCATGATGGTCTATAGTGCTCGGTTAGTGACCATCGATCGTACACTTTGAGAAAGGTTAATAATCATCGTCTCTATCCATTCAGACAGAAGCACAACATGGTGAACTATTGCATTTATATCAGAGTGGAGATGTATGAGTCTTTGACTGTGTTTTGGACTTACAGTCTCTATTTTGATGTATAATTCTGGAGAATTCTATCATCAGTGTTTTTACATTGTAATTCTAAATGTTCGATTTTCTTTATTGGTCTTTTTTCTTTCCCCCCATCTTCATGCTTTGGCCTTTTAGAAGACAATCATGGTGAGTTATCATTTCTGTATTTTTTTTTTTTACTGTGTTGCAGGAAGCTTGCACTTGTTTTAGTAGCTTTTGTTATTGATGACACCCACACGGCTTCTTCTTTGGGCTTTAAATAAATAACCACTTATAGATTTGTAGGAACACTGAGACACAGAAGAAGGAAGATCTGGTTCAGAGACAAACCTCATACAGATCTGAGGGTTTTCAAGAACACCGGGTCGATAATGCATTACTAACTACTATAATCTGCTTATAGCACTGTATAATTCCAGTTATAAACACTCATAAATATTCATAGTGTGTTATAACAATAATCAGAACACAAACCTGCTGATGTGTCCGTTTGTTCAGAACACCCTGCAGCTATCGTGGGTTCGACGCAACATCAGGAGGAGATCCAAGAGGTCAGTCGCTTCAATTTCCTCTACTTTATTTAAAACCGAGGACCATAATGTACTAAATGAACATCATGCTGGATTGAAGAAGACTTGAAACTAGAGATTGAGACCATAAACTCATGTTTACAATGTTTACTGAGATAATACATCAAGAGAGAAGTAGGACCATTTTCTCATAGACTTCTAAACGACCTGAGAGGAGTCGCCCCCTGGTGGCCAGCAGGGAGAATGCGGGTTAAAGGTTGCTGCCTGGCTGCATCTCTCTAGTTTTAATTTTGTTTGACTTAAAGTGCTTTATAATTGGAGAAGAATCAGCCTCTCAGATTCCATTGTGGAAGACGAGGTATGTATGGTGGCCCTGAGTGGTCAAACAACTGTCTTAAGGCTGAAAACACGATGAAAATGTAACTTGTTTCAAAAACTTAAATGACAGAAGGGAGTATTTCTGAGTTGGTGCGTAGACATGATTGAGTTCATATTTATTTTAAATGAGTTATTTGAACAGATGTGACTAGAGAGAGTTGGCTTGTGTTGAACCTCCTGGTTGTCTCTTCTTCTTGGCAGGAATGTGTCCTTCCGTCAGCGAAACTGAAGGAAAAACACGTCAGCGTCATCCTACAGCTGGAGCAAACCATAGAAGACCTCAGGACTAAGATCGCCGAGCTGGAGCGACAGCCCCCTCTGCTGGACAGGGACGGTACCAAACCCACCACCTCCACCACGGACCGGGAGTGTGGAGGGGAGGAGGGCCTGCTGAGGGTGGTGTGTGATGCTCACCTTCAGACCGAGGCTGCTCCGGCTCCGGACTCCCTGGAGGCCAAGTCGGTGCAGACCTCGCCCATGGACGACGGCTTTAAGTTCAAAGTGCCTTTCAGTGATCCGGGTGGAGACGACGGCTTCCTGCAGCCTCCACCCAGGCAGGATGTCTTTCAGTGTTCATGTCAGCTCCAGCCTCCTCCTCCACCTCCTCCACCTCCACCTCCCCTTCCAGGACAACCTCCTCATCCCTTACCCGGACAGATAATGGCACCTCCTCCCCCACCACCACCTCCTCCACCATTACCGGGGGGCTCGATGCCACCACCTCCACCTCCATTACCTTTTGGTTCATCAGTTCCTCCACCTCCGCCCCCTCCACTCCCTGGTGGTATTGCTCCACCACCCCCACCACCACCTCCTCCTCTACCTGGTGGTATTGCTCCACCACCCCCACCACCTCCTCCTCCTCTCCCTGGCGGCATTGCTCCACCTCCACCTCCCCCCCCACCGTTACCAGGAATGGGAGCCCCACCTCCTCCACCACCACCTCCAGGTTGCGGGCCTCCTCCACCAGGGGTCCCCCCACCTCCTCCAGGGGGTTTGGGCTGCCTTCCTCCTCCTCTGCCTTTGGGGTTGTACGCCCTGGGTCTGACCCAGGAGAAGCCGGCCAGGAAGGCCGTGGTGGAACCTCCCAGACCCATGAAGCCCCTCTACTGGACCAGGATCCAGCTGAACACCAAAAAGTAAAGATGTGTCACCTTAATACTTTAGCTGCAACACCTCTTTAAGGCCAGTAGACCAGCAGGGGCTGAAAACCCGTCTGTAACCGTTCCTTTGTTGTTTCTCAGGGAGGTTTCTTCTTCGTTGGTGTGGGACACGATTGAGGAGCCCGACATGGACTTTGAGGAGTTTGTGGAGTTCTTCTCCAAAACAGCTGTGAAGGAGAAGAAGCAGCCGCTCTCGGACACGATCACCAAGTCCAAGGCCAAACAGGTTGTGAAGCTGCTGAACAATAAACGCTCTCAGGCTGTAGGAATCCTCATGTCCTCGCTGCACCTCGACATGAAAGACATCCAGCATGGTGAGTTCATCACTTTTGTACTCGCTTTTTACTTATTGTGTTCACGACAAACAACCATGTCATTTCAACCCAAACCATGTTTTTTCCTGAAACCTATAACTTAATATTTTTGCTGCCTTCAGAGAAGAAGTTGTTTTTATTCACATTCACCAAAACTGGGCTTCCTTCCTACTTGTGACTTCTCCTTTCTGTCTTGAAGCGATCCTGAACTTGGACAACACGGTAGTGGACCTGGAGACCCTGCAGGCCCTGTATGAAAACGTGAGCCACACACATTCTCACACATTCTCACACAGTCAGTTTCTCATGTCGGATTATAATAGAATCTGAGTCAATCAGGGGGCTTTGGATTCCTTAATGCCTGTTTCGCCATGTTGGTAAATCCAGCTCTGACTCCAGGTCTGTGCTGGTGTACACTTCTCTGTAAATGGAGTCTGGGAATTTAAATCCTTGTTTTACAGTTTGTACTAGTATATTCCTAGAGGTCGGTTAAGGAAAAGGTAAAGTTTTACCAGAAAGGTATTTAGTATTAATACGGCTCTCCAGACAGAGTTATGTCCATTGTAAGTATGTTGCCTCAATCTTGTCCAAGTGGGTTTTAAAAACTCCTGGTGTATAACTTTGTGCTGTTCTGTTGATTTTGAATGTCTCCCTCAGAGGGCGCAACAAGACGAGCTAGACAAGATTGAAAAGCACATCAAGTCCTCGAAAGACAAGGAGAACGCCAAACCTCTGGACAAACCCGAGCAGTGAGTTGGTGTTTATTCCTCCGACACTTCGAGAGTAACAAGAAGACGTGAGCTTGGATCCAAAGCGTCTCCTCTTGTGTTACAGATTCCTCCACCAGCTCTCGCTGATCCCCAACTTCTCCGGTAGAGTCTTCTGCATCCTCTTCCAGTCCAGCTTCTCTGAGTGCATGTCGTCCATCATGAGGAAACTGGACACGCTGCAGAGAGTATGCAAGGTGAGTCGAACTCTCCAAACAAACAAAAGTCTTCATTGTGTTTGCGTCTCTGATTCACACACACTTCTGCGTCTCTTGCAGATGTTGCAGGACAGTAAGACGGTGAAGCAGATCCTCGGTCTGATTCTGGCTTTCGGTAACTTCATGAATGGTGGTAATCGAACCAGAGGCCAAGCTGATGGCTTCACCCTCGACATCCTGCCCAAACTCAAAGATGTCAAGAGCAGCGTGAGTAGAAAGGGAAAGATGATGATGCAAAAATAAATCTGGTTGTATAGTCTATGAGAAAATGGTCCTACTTATCTCTGCTGGCCACCAGGGGGCGACTCCTCTCTGGTTGTATAGAAGTCTATGAGAAAATGGTCCTACTTCTCTCTGCTGGCCACCAGGGGGCGACTCCTCTCTGGTTGTATAGAAGTCTATGAGAAAATGGTCCTACTTCTCTCTTGATGTATTATCTCAGTAAACATTGTAAACATGAGTTTATGGTCTCGATCTCTAGTTTCAAGTCTTTTTCAATCCAGCATGATGTTCATTTAGTACATTATGGTCCATTTAGAGTCCACCAGACCAGAAAGCAGGGGATGATTTAGGGGGCGGGGCTACCTTGTGATTGACAGGTCGTTATCACGCTACCAATTAGCTAATAAGATGACTTTAACACGTAGCTGTAAAGTTGATGTTGAATTATGAAGCTAACTTTGTTAACAACCAGAATCCAGATCAGTTGCTGTGCTGCCACTTGTTTTCATCAGATCCACCCGTCGCTCCTCCACAGTCCAAATATGGTCACGCTAAAGAAACAGTATGAACACTAGAAATACCTGACTTCTCCACTTCCATCAATCTTTTTTCTTTTCTCTTCATGCAGGATGGTATGAAAAGTCTTCTGTCTTACATTGTTGCGTACTACCTCAGACACTTCGATGAGGTAAGCTTTTCTTCCTCCCTTATGTAACTCTTTCTCTTATTTAGACTCGTATGTTAAACCCAAGATTGGAAGCATATAACAGACTTTCTGGATAATACATGTCCACATCAGTCTGGTGCATCACGTGCTATAATGCTCTTAAAGTTCTTATTTATAAATGAAAAATGACGTATGTGGTTCTCCTAAAACCGTATCAGACATTAATGAATAAATGTCATAATTGCTGATGTTTATGTCCATCTGTCTTCAGGATGCTGGTAGGGAGACGTGTGTCTACCCGCTCCCCGAGCCTCATGACCTCTTTCAGTCCTCACAGATGAAGTTTGAAGACTTTCAGAAAGACCTGACTCGACTCAGGAAGGACCTGAAAGGTAAATATGAATAAAAGTGTTTTTGTTTGCATCTTAATAACAACCATTCTGTCAAATCTGTCGACTGATATTTTACACAAAATGTGCCCTTGTCATGATTGTGATCTTTTATCAGCGTGTACATCAGAAGTTGAAAAGGTGTGCAAAGTTTCCGACGAGGACAACCTGCAGCCTTTTAAAGACAAGATGGAGGACTTCCTCGCACAAGGTGACTGAATCCAGGGCTTCGATCAGTAAATCCTCTTTGCTGACAGGACACACAACAACAAATCCACGTTCTACTATAAGTACTGACCTCTTCTGTTCTTCCTCCTTTCTTAGCTAAAAGTGAACTGGAAACCCTGGAAGATCAACTCAGCAGCACTCACAAACTGTAAGAACACGTTACATTACATACAAACACACTTTATCTGCTTTATTCTAACTGTTTCCACCACTGGAACAGTAAAATTAGAGTTTTTTTAAAGGGAATCTGGTGCTCAGAAACAACAAACTACAACTTTTATCCCCAGTGAACCTCGTAGATTTAAGTAAAAACATTTTCTAAAAAAGTATCAATAAAAGTACTCGTTAATACCGATACATCATTAATAAGAAGTATTTTTTTACTTTATAAACTATAGTCCAGTGGTTCCTAACCCCCAGAAGGAAGAAGACACTTTTTATCTGTTGAAATATCTGATTTATTAACATTGTAACCACTAAGCTGCTTTCTATTGTATAAATATATGTTTTTATGTAAGATATGAATCTGAAAAGCAGCTGTCAAATGATGTAGTGGAATAAAGGGTACCTGAAATGTAGTGGAATAAAAAGTGGAACGTCTACAAAGTTTGTTTTTTCATATTTTCTGTTGAAGGAAATGTGTAAAGTAAAGCTGTGATGTTTCCTGTCAGGTTCCTGGAGCTCACCGTCTTCTTCTCGGTGAAGGCCAAGGCCGGAGAGAAGGAGGCTTCACCCAACACGCTGTTCTGCATCTGGCACGAGTTCTCCTCGGACTTCAAGGAGCAGTGGAAGAAGGAGAACAAAGTCATTCTCAAGGAGAGGTACAGCAGCACACACTTTCTTTCTTAAAACCAGAAGATAAATGGACCATAGAAACATTCTACTTCAAATAAGATCAAATTAAAATGCCTTGAATACCAAATTTGAACCGTTTCTCAATTTCTGAATAGAATCGTCTACTCAACCTTTAATCTCGACTGCTAATTTAGTAAAAGTGATGAATGATAGTGACATATTCAAATTTTCTTCTGTCTTCTGCAGGTTAAAAGCAGCAGAGGAGTGTTTCCGACAGGCCAAGGAGAAGGCTTCCTACAGCGTCAAACCCAAACACGCCTCGGGCATCGTGAGTTCACCTTTAATGACCACTATCTAAAGACTGAAACTGACAATAAAGCTATAGAAAAATGCAATTAACCTCTCTGATCTGATGCCTTTTCCACAGAAAGCCAAGCTCGGCATGAAGATTTGACTGAATGGACATGGAAGGTAGTTTTCCAGATTTTGGGCACCAGCAGTGAGTCACAGACACAACAGAAGTATGAAGAGGAGAAAAAATGAAGGGATGTATGTGCAGCTGGACATCTGGTTTTATTGTTTTATATCTTCCAGTTTGATTCCGATTGCGTGCTCAGCTTGATGCCTTACGTTGCTCTGCCGTCCAGCTGATTACGGAATCAAACACAGTCATGGATGGATGCTTCTGGGCCACCAGGAACCGTGGATCACCACAGCTCAGAAACAATATATCAATACATCAGCTGGAATAATAACATCCTGTCCAACATTCATAAAACAACAAAGGCATCCCGAGACTTTTCATCAGAGTGGTAAAGTTCAACTCATGCCATAAACATGGGCCTTTATGATTCAAATCTTAAAGTGTCTACCTTCAGTATAGTGACGGATTTCTGGAGGAAGCAGGACAGACGTAACATTGGGAGGAATTTGATTTGATGGTTGATGGATGTCATGATATTATTGGTTGAAATCGGTTGCAAAGAAATCGGTTGGTTGTAACACACTGAACAAATTGGATTTTGATATAAATTTTGTTTTTTAACCTTTTTTTGGCATATGTTGTTGAATAGCTGAACGATATGATGGGATGTGATCCAAAAGGTGTTTCAGCCCGACTTCAAACCGTTGTGTTGCATTAGTATCACTTAAAAAAACAGCACAAGCATGTAAGGCAGCAAGTCCAAACTCAGCTGGTACAGGAAACAGTGTTCAACACTGACGGAAGCACAAATAAGCACTTGTAAGTTTAGTCAAGGAAACACAGATTGCATTGACGTTTCTACACATTCAACATGCGATACGACTCGATGGTTCATTCTTGACATTGGAAACGGCAGAAACCACTGATTTCCCACCATTTTTCATTTAAAAACAAAAAGTTTTTTTCTCCACTCCTATTTTCATCAAATCTTGACTCTTTATATGAATGTTTTTTTTGTTAAATGCTACAGATGTTTTTTCTAAAAACAGGCTATTGGCCTATTATTTACCATAAATAGGCATAACCCTTGAATGCATCGTAATGTAGGTGACACTAGCATACATTTAAATTATGTTAAGTTGTCATCTTAATCCAAAGCCTTAATATTTAGGTACTCTCCAGTATATTTGTTCACCATCAGGTATCGGCATGATTGTCCATTATGGTTTTTTTTAATTGAAATATTAAACATTTCTACACGTTTTATTATTACAATTTTATTCTCACACATTGTGCCGGTTTGGAGCTATGCGGGTAGGAGATTACTTTTTTTTCTTGGAATTTCACCCACAGTGTGAAGCATTCCCAGCAACTACACCCAATACAAATACACTCCCAACTCATCATATACTGATACTTGGTCATGTGACCATATGCTTCAAACTATGACCAGTAGTTTCTTTATGCTGTGTTCACACAACACACACGTCCTTGTGTTACTCTCGCTAATTCGACCACATCATTTGTGTTTATTTGCGGCAACTTTGCATTGACTTTGTATGCAATCACGTCACTGGAAAAAATCTTGACATCCGTTTTCAGGCAAATCCATGCAACAATACTGCTTGGTTAGGTTGAGGAAAATAAGGTTGTATTTTAGGTAATTACAGTTATGTAATACAACTAAGGTAAAATAAGTCAACACTTACTCACACGGGACACGAACAGCATTTTTCCTGGTGAAAGTCCTGTGCTTGTTTGACCCCGTCCAACCTACATGAGCTTTCTTACTCATACGTGAGTGACTCTGACTGTCTAACAACGACATGGATGATTGGCATCTGATGACTGAACAGGTCGGCTTGCCTCGATAGAAATCTTCAAATCTCTGCTGAAGTGAGACAGAAGACTGACTGATATATACTCTGGTAATACTGTGCAAATATTAGACCTGGGTCAAACCCAGACGATAGCCATGGACACATCCTTTTACCTCGACATCGCCACTCTCTACACGGACTCTCGCACACCATCACGATGCTGTTTTTTTTAATTCTACATCCTGATTGTCCATCACATTTATGCTCTTAGTAGGAAATCACACTCAGTATGCATTTGTGCAAGAATGTCACTGTAAACTTACTGTACTGTGTTAAATGACATGCCATATCATCCCAGATATACCACAGGCAGTGTGTGTGTGTGTGTGTGTGTGTGTGTGTGTGTGTGTGTGTGGTTGATCACATTGATAGCTGCGATATGAAGGGTGTGTATATCGCATTAAATAACAGCTATTGAACTTCGTGGCAGAATTAACGACTTTATCAATGTAAGGTAATAAATTTGTTAAAGTATTGTTGAGACACGTTTTGTGTTTCTTTCATCGATGTCCTTTTTTCTGCAGGCCAGCATGATGCTCTCGACAGGAACATGACCACGTTTGACCAATCTCATGTGCAATAAATGTTTATACATGTATATGAAGGGGATGCATGTGGTCTGGGAGCGGTGTTATTTATGTAAAATAAAGAGAATGAATTCTGCATTATTTTTGATTCCGAGCAGTATTTCGTGGCGATGAGGTTGGGAATGGGACTGAAAGGTCGCCGACCAGTTGAGATTAATGACCATTAAGAGCTTTGTGAGCAGAAGGATTTTAAATGATATTCTGGATTTTACAGGGAGCCGGTGCAGAGAAGCAAATACAGGAGAAATGTGATCTATTTTTCTAGTTTTAGTCAGAACGAGAGCTGCATTCTAGACCAGCTGGAGAGATTTAAGGGATTCATTAGAAATGCTACTAGACAACTAGACACAAGCTAAGTTAAGGAGTTAGCCTCGAAGTTAGCAACAACTCCTGCTGCTCTGGAACACTTAAGGTGGGCCGACATTTAAGGTGGACCAACAATATTCTGCTTGAAGTGAAGTACGCAGGCCGAAGTAGAAAGAGGCTCGCGTCTGAGTGTGATTGATGGCTTCCTTACACTGATTAATCAGCATAATTAAGGCTATGTTGCCGGGAGGTTGGCAAGTACGCTCATCAACCCATAAATATTCATCATTGATCATGATTACTTACTTAGCTTTTCATCTACAAATCGAGAATTTGACTGCTGAACTTTTTAAACAAAAATCCCCAGGGAGTCGGGGAATGCTGAGTGAGCCCTTCTCATGAAATACACCGAAGCTGGCGGCCCTGAAATAAAGGCTATAAAATACACTCTTTGAAAGTGTAGAACAATTCAATTCATTAATTTATTTAGAATAAGCACATTTCATTCCAGATTGCTTCTATTTCATCCAAAAAGATTAAAACCATGAGTTTATTTTTTCTCCTTTTCTGTCCTGTTATTAGACCCGTCTAGACATAAAGCAGCCATAGAAGCACATCCTATAATACTACCACAAGGCCATTTTAGAAGCTGTTCCAGATCTTTCCATCATATCACACATGGTCTTCACCATCACTATTTCTTTCGTGAAGTGCTCACCTTCTTATGACTAAACTTCCCTGAATAAAATGTGAAATATAAATGTCCATCTGCTGATAAAAACAAACAAACACATAACGTGATCGAAAGACCAAAAACAGCTACAATAAGGACCATGTAGTGAGAAGTGTTTTGGTTCATCTTTATCTATTTCTATAATATTTTCTATGAACACAGACTGTTTATAAGAAGTGGACCAAGTCATCGTGACCCCCGTTGGTTTGTGAACTATACGGTTGTGAAGCCTCAAGTTCAGCATTTTGGCTGTTGTCATCTTGTATTTTTGCAACCACTGAAAGGAAGTGACTATATTTGGACTGTGGAGGAGCGATGGGTGGATCTGATTAACACAAGCGGCAGAGCGGCACCCTTTGGATCTGGATATCTGTATTCTGGCGTGAAGCTGTGAACAAAGTTAGCTTCCTAATTCAAGGTTCAACTTTACAGCTAAGTGTTAAAGTCATCTTATAGCTAATTTAATTGGTAGCGCGGTTGCTACCATCAATCACAAGGTAGCCCCGCCCTAAATCATCCCCTGCTTTCTGGTCTGGTGGACTCTAAATGGACCATAATGTACTAAATGAACATCATGCTGGATTGAAGAAGACTTGAAACTAGAGATTGAGACCATAAACTCATGTTTACAATGTTTACTGAGATAATACATCAAGAGAGAAGTAGGACCATTTTCTCATAGACTTCCATGCAGTCAGACTGTATTTAACAGACTCATAGTCAATTGTCAACTCTATGGTTTGTGTCTCAGTCCCAAAATAATATAATGGCAGTTTATGTAAATGCTCAAACAAAAACGTAAAGGAGGCAGAGAGGAAGAGGGAGGCAAGCACACTGCTACTATGAGGTAATCATACATGAGCTTAACAGCTGCCATGTTTGTTAATGTGTGTGTGTCAGAAACACAAAGAGAGAGATTAGTGTTGAGTGTTGAAAACGAAATGATTCCACATCGGGAATAAACAAAGGCAAACCAGCCTGTGTGTTAACGCATTCAGGAGAAAATGGCGTATATCCGCCATTGCTTCTTCTTCCACCTAGGACACACACACACACACACACACACACACACATACACACAGGCAACGAATGACGTAGGACTCACGCTGCGAAAAACACTGTAAGGATTTTTTTTTAACCTTACAGTGTATTTATATTCACTGAAAGTTGTTTGAACTATGTTCCCCCCCTTTACGACAAGATGCCCTTCACGGCACTAGTTCTGTTTATTTGACAAGCGAAGAAAAAAAAAAACATATTCATCCGCTTCTACATGAGTGTCAAGAGCGCATCAGTACCCGGATGGACTGTCATGGCCGCCGTCGCTGTGGATCCATAGAGAGAGAGAGGAGAGAAGGAAGGCAAATGTTTTCTGCTGTGTGTTTTCTACCAGCTTAAGCTTTTTAGCTTGTTTTAAATGTTACACACAGATAATGTCGGACGCGGACGAGGACGCCACCTGAACTTCCATCGAGTTCGTAGTAAGAAACAACTGATTTTCTACAACTTTAAATGTCTTCGCGTGGGTGGGGGCTTTATTTTGGTGTTAAAATAACTGCTCATTAAAACTCCTCAGACACTCAACGTTAACGCGGAGTGGCTCACGTATTGCCCCACGTATGGAGACGTGAATTGCCACAGAGCAACAACACCTCGCAGTCGTACATTCGTGGAGTCCCTTTTGGTTGTCTTTGACTTAAACAGCCCCTTTCTTTTCTTTTTAAATTCTGCCCCACTGATGCAGCTTTCCCTCGCGTTTCACGAAACTTCAGCGACTAGAGAGCAAGTCACAACGCGTGAATTAAACAGTTCAAACGGTGCATTAACGTGTAGTTGACACGCGTGTGTTTTTTTTTTTTTTTTTGCAACGTGTTGTACTTGCTGTCTCCCGTGTTGTGTTGCTGTGGAGTGCAACTAGCAGTTAATGAGACGATGCAACTTTTCCTTCACATCTCCCCTCAAGCCAGGTGAGGTTGCCAGGTCTGATACCTGTCTGCAGTCCAGGTGGTCACTGAAGTCACTTTTAAATTCACTATTAGTTCCATGTGTTAATTAGAGATAATCAAACATTAGTGGGGTTATCCCATGTAGAGTTTAATTCGTTTTTTAGAGTATATTAATGGTGTTTTTTTGTGAAGATGGTGTCAAAATGACATCTTTCGTAGAGTGGCTGAAGTAGCCGGTGCTGATAACTCCATAAAATCCCGGCAGCCATTTTTTCCTCCAACATGGCTGCCTCAGATCCGGGATGACAGCTGACTGAGACATATGGAGCTGAAGACCTTAATATGTTCATGCTTGATGAGTGGAATTAACTGATTTTTGCAGATAAGGACGCGATGATATAGGATTTTATTGTGTATCATGATTTTTTTTTTTTTTTTTTTTTTTTTTACACAATAATCAATCGTGGAGGAATTTCAATTATCGGGATAATCGTAAATATGATCACAAGTGACTTTAGAAAGCTGTCTCACAATCATGGTGGAGGAGTGACAATAGAGCCCTGATTTACTAATTCAGGTTACAAAAATATATGTTTGAAAATATATTCATCCTTTTATTCAATTGATCTGCCGATGATCGATAGGATTTTATTGTGGATCTCGAGAAAATGCACAATAATCGGATCATGGGAGGAAAAAATGGATTTTGAAAATATATTCATCCTTTAAATGCAAGGAAACATTATGATTTATGATCATTTTATTTCAGATTTGATTGTTTTTTACTAAACCTGCGTCTTATCTGTGACGCAATTAGAATATTTGTTTCTTAACTAAATGTAAAGTGAATCCAGAATAGTGGCGTTTTAAGAGGTTTACATATATTTTGATGATTATCACGATAATTATTTTGGCAGGATAATGTTGACATGACATTTTCACATTGTCACATTCCCTAGATGGCAATACCTGTAATCCAAATGTTTAAAAAAAAACCCCACCCTGTTGCATGTTGGGTAGTTGATTTTGCCGGTTTGTGTCTTTATCAGATACATATGGCACACGGGAAATGTGTGCAAAAACACTTCCTTGTGTTGCCTCTTTTTACTCTCATTGTCTGCGCAATGGATGCCATGTTAACTCATCCAGGGACAACGACACAAACACAAAGTGTGTTTTTTAAAGTTGCTTTTTAATAAATCTACTGGACGACTGCTTAATAAAATGTCAAAAAGTCTGAAAGCCAAAGATATTAAAGGGGAACTTCACCAGATGTCTGCATCAAAGTTTGTTTCCATGTGTTGGGAGTACTTCTGTGTGTGTAAACAGTACTATTAAGCCTTGAGTTTAGTTAAATCTGATATGACACTTTAGTCGGCATTGTTTGGGTCTGAAGTTTATGAATGGAAAAACAAATCTGTGGATGTGGAGTCTGTAAAGAAGTCTGTCTATGGAACGGTTCCTCATCTGTGCTGCATGCTTATTAGCTGCTACTTACTGCCATCAGTCTGTTGCATTGTGGGTAATGCAGGTGCGAGATTTTGACAAGGGAGAAGAATGCTTTATTAATATCGTGATGATATCTGGCTCCGCTGCGTTGTTGTTGACTGAGTTTGACAGTTGTTATGGAAGTGTGGTCTCAGCACTGCTGTTGAGCTGCTGCTAAGGTTTTCCAATTTAGATGCTTGTTTTATAAAGCTGAATGACATCAAATCGGGATTATATTCTATCATTATCGATTTTATGATTTTATTGGGGATCACGATAAACACATTTCTACACAATAAGGTGGTTGTGGTGGATTTTCATTATCATGGCAATATAACCTGATTTAAGAGGAATACAGGATAGAAAATATGAATTAAAGATATTATTAATGATCAGTTCTTTCTGCAGGGAGACCTCATGATTTATCATTATCTTATTTAACATTAAATTGTTTTTCACCAAAAATGATTTTCATGAAAATTAACAAAATGTCTTATCTGTGACGCAATACAAACATTTGTTTCTTAACAAAATGTTTAGTGATTCCAGAATGTTTTGCTGCCATTGTAAGAGTTTTAAGCGTATTTTGATAATCAAAGTAGTCATTTTTGTGCCTCTGTCTTGTGTCATGCAGGCGCCGCGGCAACACTACGAGCTCCTCTTCTTCAGACACGACATGCATTAATGTTTGAGTTTGTCCTCAAGGAGTACAGGTAATAAACTGCTGATTAAATGTGTTTATTTAATTCTCACTGAACCATTTTTTAAATTGCAGTATGATTCGTGTTATTAGAGGGATCATTAACAGTGAAATAAATGTGGATCTGTACCAAACAGTCTTTAGTCTGTAGAATATTCTGTGAAGGCCGAGACCTCTCTGCAGCCTCACCGTGTTTAATTTAAAATGTCACATTGACATACATTTCACCTTGAAAATGGCAGTAGGCCCTGTTTGATAAAGATTTGGATTCACTGTGCAGCCCTCAGCTCTGGAACTACAGCTTCAGTGTGGGCCAGGAAAATATGTTGTGGGTGGTGTTTTGAGATTTATGTATTTTTTATGTTTATTCATTCAATTTAAATTTACAGGGAAAGTGCACATTAATATACATTCCTGTAATTACTCAGATTTGTAGCTAACTGTGGTTTTGAGATATCAGTCTCAGATTTTTGCCAACCCCATGAATACAGTGGAAGTGAATGGAATATTATTTCTGTTGCTCACAGCATTGATTAAATGCTGTTTTCATTGGGATTTCTTGAATACAAAAATGGATTATAATCCCTGTGTTAACGTATTGACAATGTGTTGTGTAGATTATCCAGAGTAATGGGGATTTTTGAAGGTCATTTCTTCAATGCTGTGATCATTTCATTCCATTATGTTGGTGTAAAAATATTGTAGTTTGGTTTAAATGACCCTCATCTCATCCCATCTTGGTTGTAGGAGGGGGCTTTGCAATTTATTATGATCTTTTTTCGACTTTTAGTGTTAATTGGATTAATTCTAAAATGTGTACGGTAGTCAATGATGAGAGAATACATTTTTTTGCCACACACCACCTTCGCCAAAATATCTGCAATTCACCTTTCTTGTTAAAAATTAAAAATGGCGTTTATATCTCTCGCTATATACACCGGAACGTATTGAAAAAAGTGGTGATTTTACCGTTTTGTAAAAAAGACAACTCTGGTTGGTCTAAATAAATCACCACTTTAGGTGTGAAAATGTGAGATAGGAGTGAGAGGGATGTCAGCAGAGGGAAACCAGAATATGCTCACATGTAATGCAGGGAATTTGATTTGTCATCTTTTAATTAAGTGTGTTTTATGACTTAATAAATACATTTGTCAATGCTGAGAGCGATTTAGCTGCTGTTCCTGTTTCTGGTTAAACAAAACGCATTTTACTTCCTCCCATAATGTTGTCGGACACTTAGAATAACAATCTGAGGTTTTCAGTGTTAACAACAAGCACTTGTGTTTGTGGTGTTTGTCATCTGAAACGTTTAGACTTTTATAATCAGTTTTCTCTGCTGAATTAGTCTGACATCCTGGATACATATCCTTCCAACCCAACGTAGACCCTTCTGTCTGCTTCTCTCTGAAATCACTTTGTTTTCCCAGAGATGAGATAATATTTAAACAAGGCTTGCAGTTATACCAGCGTGGGCTCAGCGGTCGCTCTGACAGCTCGACAGAGGGGGGCTCAGTGAAGGGTCAATTGTTGGGCCGATGGTTGTAAAATGACATGGCGCCCAAAAACCTGTTCTCCGGTTGTTGCTAGTGAACGCCAGCGCCAGTGTAGACAATGTGACGGAGCATTACATTGTATAGGTGTAGCTAATATGGGAAGTTTGAGGCTTTATTAAGGCATATGTAGTCTCCAGACATTTCTGTTGTACACCGTTTTAAGACTTTGCATGTGAGCAGGTTAATTTGCATGTGAGCCGGGAGACATGTGAGCATTGTGATCGGTGGGGTTTGTTTCTCTGATTGAGCCTTCAGTGAGTAGGAAGCATACTTGCCAATCTACACACTGGTATGCAGACGAGAGGGATTCTGTTTTGTCTCTCGATAACGTTATTTTGGCTTTTTTGGGTGAGCTGCAGATGGCTGCAAGTGTCATTCATGGGCAGAGTGAGTTCTGTGTTTTTCAGTTTATTATAGGCTACTGTACTATAATTAAAAAAATACAAATTTAAAAGTTTATTTTAGTAAGGGATTTCATTTTCTACAGAATGATTTTCACATTGCATTTTTATTTGTGTGTAGTTTTTATCGACATCAACCTCTGATTTGAAGTGCCTTAAACAATCATTTTCTCCACTGGCCATCAGGGTGGGTCTCTGGCTGTAAAAAGAAGTCTGATTGCATGAAAGTATATTAAGAAAATATACTTCTCACTTGATTTATTATCTCAGTGAACATTGTCAATCTTAATTCCTACCTGTACTAATGGAAAACACATTTCTTTGCTTCTCTTGCAGATATCTGTAGATTTACAACTATGGAAGAAGACTTCACAATACTTAAAGATTCTGCCAAAAACTGCAACATACCAGTAATAGGGGATGATAAAGACAAGGTAAAAGACTTTGTGTATAAGCATTTCAGAGACGTGAGGGATGGGTCACTCTTCAATAACGCAGAAGAATCGTCCATCAAGGAACATGGGATTTCCACCAAGAAGGAGAAACAAACTCTCAATAAAGCCCATTGTAAGATTCAGCAGGGGGCTGTTTTCTCTGGAAAGATCCTGAGCTTTGGATGCTCCGTGTGTAAAGATGATTCCACGTACAGCCCCAATGATCTCCTCAAACATTTTCGGGCGGCCCATAAAGGAACCCTTCCTACATACCCTTGTGACCTGTGCGGTTTTGTCACCAACGAGTTCCCGGTTCTCCAGCGCCATCGGATCGAGCACAGGAACACTTTGGTCACTTGTGAGCTCTGCAACGACGACGTCCAGTACTCTCTGCTTTTACTCACCAGACACTACATCATGTGCCACAGTGTCAACGGACAGTTCAACTGTGACTGGTGTGAGTTCACCACCGTGGACGCAGGTACGTTCGTCCAGCACATCCATCATCACAATGAGAGTCCTTTGAAGTGTTCAAAATGCAGACACATCAGCCTGAATGAGGAGGATCACCAGAAGCATGCGAAAGCTCACTCGGGTACGTTCCCCTTCACTTGTCAGATCTGTGGATACGGTGCATCACGGAGCGAGAATCTTAAAAAACACACGGCAGCTTTTCACAAAGAGGAGTCTGAGAGGAGGAACGTACTGAAGGCTATAGAAGATGGCGGCACTCCAGCAAACGCTTCTGCAAACTTAAAATATTTGCTGAAAAAGAGTGGTGAAGCACAGGAGGTCCAGAGGATATCAAAACTGAACAGTCTTTCTGGGAGTGTTCCAAACCAAAACGGCAGGCTAGTCAAACCCGAGATATCCTTTGAGGAGACCCACCACTGTGTGGATGCAAAAAAGGAAAACAAACACTTGAGCAAAGGCTTTCATAATGCAGAGCAGTCGATGCCAGTAGTGTTGCAGGAATGTGACAACTCTGCAAGTCCCGATGCTTCATGTCACACCAGCCCGAATGGACTCACCGTTCTGATGGTTAAGAACAAAATCTCTCTTCCCCCCAACTGTACAACCAAAGTGATGGGATTCAAGATGGTCGACGGCAAAAAACATTTAGTTCTCAAAGTGATACCAACAACGAAGCAAGATTCTTCCCCTCAGAACCATCCCTTAATTGAAGATGTGGGCTCCTCGGCACCAAATCCTGTGTTGGATAAAAGTCAAGTCTCTAATGAGCATGGGGAATCCTCGAATAGCAACAACTCATCACATTGTTTGGCTCTTTCACCAAGAAGTGGATCTTGCGAACAGATGGATCAAGATGATATTATGGCGGTAAAAGTAAAGATTGAGGAGGAAGAAACCTCTATCAGCAACCTTGAGTCCACTCCACCTAGAGATGATGCTGGGGAGGATACCAGTCCTTCACTAAGTAGGTCTTGTGCAGATACATTATATCCCATGACGAATGAGTTTGATCACGTGAGTGACCAAAGTCAAACATCCCCCTCAGAGAGACACAGGTTTGATAATAACTCTGATGCAACCTACCATAGTGGCTCTCAAATCAGTAATACTGCTCTTAAGGTCACTGGTTTATCGTCACCTTCAAAAGCTGCTCATGAAACGTTGCTTTCCAAAGAAGCTATTGAAAACTGCGGGGCTGCAGATGAGATATTAATGACTCGTATAGAAGCAGACACATTCCTTGACAAACACAACGGGAACTCTTCCTTTAACACTATAGAAAATGATGATGAATCATCACAGGGTATTCCAGAAGAGATTGGACATAAAAACAGCAAACCGCATTTTAAAAATCGTTCGACTAATCCGGCACCTCCAACAGAGTCGTCGCCACCCACTTCAGGTAGCCGCCGAGACAGTGGCAGGAGCTCTCAAAACTGCACACAAAATTCCCCAAACCAAGAAGTATTTACTTTTCACAATTATTCCAAGGAAACATTTAGCACTTCGCCCTATGCAACCCAAAACTATGACAATATGTCCAATCATTCAGCGGACAAAGAAAGTATTTGTGAATCGTCAGAGTTTAGTTTGACATTGGCAGAATCTCCAGAACCATTAAGCGAAAGTGGCAATGAGTCAACCCAAGAAAAGGTGTCGGAGAGTGACATTGAGGTTGATGAGTGCATAGCTACTGTTGACGATCCTGCTACTGAGGATGAAAATCCTGAGTCGGTGCTCAAAGACTTTAATATTATAAAAATTGAGGAGGAGAACATTCCTATATCTAACAAACAGTCGGAAACAAAGAATAGTTCAACTTTGTTGGGCAATTTTGTGGAGGAACATTCAGACGAAATCATAACCCAACAACTTATTAAGGAAAGAGTTGAATCTTCAAGTGCAGGTAACGATTCTTTAAAACAAACAAAAACGACTGTACGATTTCTTCAATTGCCAGAGGGAAAGCAATCAGTACTTCTGAGAACAACTGAGAATAGATTTGGGATGCCAATGCAGGTCAAGGCCTCTCCAGGTTTCAAATTGATTACCAATTCTGGAAATCCTCAGATCAATGTATCATATATGAAGCCAGGGTTAGACAGATCAACAAATAGTTCTCCTGGAGTAACCCTTTCTCAAAACAGCAGGAGGATAGGTGTGTCCGTGCCCAAGGCAGGAGCTGCTGAAAGAGGGTCAAGGCTTCTCTCTGCTGTTCAACCAGGTGTCGGCACTACCTCAAATCACTACCTTATCAACAGTGCAGGTCTCAAGGGTCCTGTAGTCTTTTCAAGCACACCACATACTTCACCTACTGAGAAAAAAACAGCAAAGACACAGCCAACTTGCTACTTGGTACAAAGGTCTGTTCCATTTGTCCAGAACCCCAGTGCTCCCGGCCTCAGACTGGCGAGTACACAACTCCAATTAAACTCTCGGCAAGTTCTGGCCATGCCCGCGAGCTCTGCAGACAAACCAAGCACTCTGCAGACTGGTCGTCAGGCATTCTTGCTCCGATACATTTCTCCACCCAAATCAGGCTTAGTATTGAATGGCCAAGACGCAAAGAATGGGACTCAGTGTAGCCAAACTGGTGAAAGTACTGGAAACAAAGTCATATTTAAAATTGTCTCTCCTACTGGTAGCCGTCTTACAAGTAGCGATCCCAACTCAAGCAGTCAGCCCTTGTTTTTGGCCACCAGACCTCAGACCCAGTGTTTTCTGCTGTCAAACAAAGCAAATGCAAATGGAGTAAAGCAATTGATCCCCATACAAAACACTGCACAGAAAGATGTCATGGAATCCTGCATTTCACCCTCACAGATGAATGTAAAGGTACTGTGTGAAGCAGAGAAACCTATTCTAGCCCCGAGGCCAATTCGGCCTCCAAGCCAAAGGAAAAGGCGCAGGAAAGCATTATTTGACGAGCTTCCAGCACCGGTGCATAAAGCTAGAAGACTCTCAAACAAAGTACTGCCTGAGAAAGAGACTTCTGTGTTGTGGAAGCCTGTTGCCAAAGAAGTTGAAAGGACACTAAGGCTCGCCCCGTTCAGTTCTCTACAGCCGATCAAATGCCCTCGTAGACACCAACCTGTCGTGGTGCTCAATCATCCAGATGCTGACATTCCTGAAGTGGCTAATATAATGAAGGTAGTTAACAGACACAAAGGTGCTGTTACTAAGGTCGCTCTGTCTCAGAAAACAATCCAAGCTCTCTCGGAGCTCAGCGCTCCGTGGAGGAACTCTTCGACCAAAGGTGCATCGTCTCACAGCGACGATCCAAGACCCCGGCCAGTTCGGAGTTCTGTCCGAGAACGATTCCTCCTGAAACTAAAGTTGAGGAAAAAAAGCAAAAAAAAGTATGAGGTTGTGGAAACTCTGTCGGGTGGTAGAGAAGAGCCTGTGGCGTTTGAGTGTTGGTTTTGTGGTCGGCTCTTCGACAACCAAGAAGATTGGATTGGCCACGGCCAGCGGCATCTCATGGAGGCGACTAGAGACTGGAATAAACTGTTCTAAAGGTTTCCATCACTTTTTAAATGGGATGATATTCTATCCTTTTTTGGGGTGGAAAAAATGGGTGAAGTTGTATATTTTTTAACGTTCTTCCACTATTCGTTTGTTCAATTTCTGTTTCTGTAAATACATATTCTTAAGTAAAACATAGTTTATCTTTTCATAGGTGCATTTTCTGGTAAAATATGTGCTGCAAGCATGACTCATATCATGCATGCACAGGTCAAATTGAACTGTGAAAATGGTACACTGTAATTAGTTGTGGGAAGAGCACTAGTTCGAAGAAAGGGGACAATATCAGCAGAGGTTGTATGTAGAGCTGGATTTAATTACTCAGGTGATTTCATATTAATCTGGTCTGTCATTTTTGCTGAAATATTTTACTTCAAATAAGCAGAGGCCTCGTTTAAGGGACTTTTGTATCTTTTATTGTCCTACACGTGAGGTCTGGAAACTATTTGTATAGCTGAACTCTTAACACTTGTAGACAAATTCCTTTTGCGCTTGTGATGGAAAACATTTTTCTGGTCCAAATTATTCCATTTTGTATGTTTTATTGAATGGGATATTTTATTTTTATCTTCAGGATTAGTTTTTTCTTTGTCAGGATTTTGTCAACCTGTAGCATGTGCTTGTCACAACTAGATCTGAGAGATTTCACAGCTATCTCTAATACAGTTTTTTAAAAAAAGAAAAACTTTGTACTGGGCTTTCTGTGAATACTTGAGAATTACAGATCAGACCATTTTGCATTTTACACCCTATGCAGTTTCCATGCAACAATATGTTTTTGCCAGCAGCTCAGACTGCATCCTTCTGCTTATCCTGTGAATCCTGTGCATTTGAATTCTGAGTTTCTGATAAGTTTCTGTTTCTGAGTTTCTGATAAATCGTAAAGTATTTGCTTTCAGATTTGTTTTGCGGGTCGCAACGATTGTACATTTAGGAAGTATGTGGTGCAGGATAGCAACATCAACAGAGAATTAATAGGAAAACAAGTCAAGTGTTTATCATTTATATTTGGAATTGTACTTTTTAAGTAATTAAACTCCACATTGCAATAAGTAATAACAGGGCTGCATCTAACAAAAACTTTCACATTGATTTAATCCTTTAATTATCTTCTTGATTAAACAAGTAATTGGTCGATTAAATGTCAGATTATAGTAAAGAAGGAAAAAGGGCATATTTTCTAAAGACTTAGGTTACAATACAAGGCAAAGCACATCTCAATCCCGCTGTGTGTGTTGTTATCCAACCTTCTCCATTCAACGTCCAGTTCCCCCTCAGGTAAACACCGCCAGACCGTTAGCTTGTACTGTTAGCGCTGTTAGCACCATCAGCTACGAGCCGCCGGCTCAGGCGTCGCCATGTTGAGGCAATCGAAATGTTCCCAGTCAGAAATGATGCACCTGTCAAGACTCAAACAATGATGTAACGGAAATTCCGATTTATTTTTGCTGAACTTTATTTCCCTCCCTCTCCTGTGTTACTAAACCATCCTCTACACACCAACCCTGCTTTAAGCACATGGACCATATATTATTTTTAATGTTTGACACTTTTTTTCATGGAACAGGACTTTGTTTTTTAATTCTTGGTTCTAATGATTGTATTACATGATGATCAAACTGTGGAACCTGTGTTTTATTCCGTTCAATATGCAAGTGACTGAACAATGCAAGCGGTGCTAAGATATGTTTTTTTATATACTTTCAAAAATGGTTCTCAGCAGCCAGCCTACTGAGTTACTACAGTTCTTGACCTCAGCATGTACCGCTTCCCACCAGCATCCGTTAAATGTTCATTTAAATTAACCGCTCCAATCAGCAACAGGGCTTTTTATTCTACAAGTAATGTTACTGTAAAACTCCTAAAACTGAGTAGTAGCTACATTCCACTCATATTCGTCATGAAACCAAACGGCTGTTCTTCTTAAAGGAGTCAACATTTTGGAAATTACCCATAGTCCTTTTTTCCCCCCAGTCAGATTAGATAGTGACTAAGTCCCGCCCCTTTAAGTGTCCCCCATAGGGCCTTATTTCTGAAAAAATAGATCCGGTAGTCAACGGTGAGAGACGAATCATCTTTTCTCCATGAATTCTACTTACGATTTTTCATCATTTAAAACATATTTTTCAAAATGTGACTTTCTTGACGTGTAAAATTATCTTTTTAAATTGACAAACATCATATGTGTAATTCATGGGACAATTCAAAAAAGTAATTCGTCCCCTTTCTTTGACTACCGGCATAATTATTACAATAATATTAATTTCCTATTTCCGTTACAA
The DNA here is from genome assembly GCF_963514095.1 of Eutrigla gurnardus. Taxonomy (NCBI): domain Eukaryota; kingdom Metazoa; phylum Chordata; class Actinopteri; order Perciformes; family Triglidae; genus Eutrigla; species Eutrigla gurnardus. The sequence continues at coordinate 2,703,835 of NC_139933.1, read as the reverse complement.
ACCATCTTGTTTTGTTCCCTTTTTAAACGATAACATTCCAACCAAGAGATAACTGGTCTGTACAAATCAAGGTCAATTTGCAAAATTGTTGTTCATTTATTGTTTATGGAGGGAAAATAATCACGACTTGAGATTCAGTCTGTGATTCAGTCTCAATATAAAGGATTAAAATTCATTTATATTAATGCGGTCGTATTTCCCTCTTCATCTGGTTTGGGCTACAATTTTAAATATTGCTTCCATATAAAGTACTTTATTTTTATTTAAATCATTAAACTGGAATTAAACTTGTCTATTATAACAAGATTTCGTTTTTGCAACACAACTAATTAGAAGTTTGACACATTTGAGTGAGTAAATATTTATGGCAATATTTTATCGATAATATATTGTATTAACTCCTTTTTCAGCCCACGTTCTCACAGACGGCTTCATATGATCACAGCCAAATGAACTCCAGTTCTTTATTCACTTAGTTTCGGACTGTAAAATTGTTGCTTTATTCATCTCGTCTGCTTCTTCTTCACTCAGGCCAAAGATCGATTTGGTTTTATCACAAACATTTTAAACAGAAGTGCTGTTGATGGGATTTCTGCGCTGTGACCATTACAAACCACTCTTTATACTGGGACACACTACTGGTTTGGGCTCGTTTTTGTTTGTCATATGAGCCTAAAAGTGAAATTGTTTTCTACATAAAACAGCTTTTATCCTGCTGCTCCCCTTCAGCCGATGAAGCTCTACTCCACACAAACGTATCGTGTAGGTTTCCTCCCTTTAACGCTGAACTCATCCTGTAACAGTAAACCGCTCCGGTCCAACAGGCTCTTGAAATCCTAAACTCAATCTTTCCTCATGCAAAGTGCCTCGAATGTCCTTCGGCAGGTTGACAATGTGTACTGTATTCTCCTCGTTCAGCTTAGTGGTTCACTCTCCTAATAAATGTACATACCTTATGGAACGATGGTGGTGTGGTTTTTCTTATTGTTGTTATAGTGGTGATGAGTTTCTATGCTTTAGGGGGGACCATGAAGTGGTCTCTCCCACCAAGGTGATGCTCAGAACGGCCACATGGGGGCAGCACAGAGCAACATGTTACAGCATCTCCCACCTGAACTTTCCTCATGTAACAACCTTTCACCTTCTACCATTTACACACACACACACACACACACATTATTGTGTATGTGTATACTATATAAACTATTATGTAGTATATATGTTTATATTCTATATATATATACAGTATATATTTAGTGAAAATGTCATTCAAATTGGATTTCATTTATACATATCCAATATTTGTTTGTGTTATCAATGTCTTATTAAATAAGTGGAATTTGAATGTGTCTAATGGAGAGAAATGGGACGGCAGTGCAGCAGAAAATCTGGACAATCATTTCAATAGTTGGATATGAATATTGTCATGTAAGACGAGATGAAACGCATGAATCTTGACCTTCATGTGTGTCTATATATATATATGTGTGTATATGTATATATATATATATATATATGTATATGTATATATATATATATATATATATATATATATGTATGTATATGTATGTATATATATATATATATATATATATATATATATGTATGTATATGTATGTATATATATATATATATATATATATATATATAGTGTATCATGTAGGCAGGTGCAGCCAATAGGCCGATGTGGCCGGCAGGAAGACAGCCAGGTCTGCGGGCTTCTGTATGGCTTCAAAATAGGTCATGCTCACATCAGGGACGTCTGCATAATCTTTCTGACTCCTCTGCTGCTGGAGTGGTTCAGTCCAGAGGCCCGTGGCTGTGGAGGAGGGGGGGGATAGATGGATGGTTGGATGGAGGCGACCCCTCCACGTTATCCTCGTCAGAGAGTCAAGCAGCTGATGGAATTCCAGTGATAACGGAACAGATGAATGTGGGGTTTCATCTTGTACGACGTGGTCATGGCATACAGGTGGTGTACAAATGTCCTATTTAGAGGAATGCCCGATAGCGGCAAAGTCCCGCCCCCTTCCGGTGACATCATTTCAGAAAAAATAGTCCCATTGTGTCATTGTGTCATTTTGTTTAGTGTGAAACCGCTCAGTGAACCAACACGGCCGTTAGCTTGGCTTGCTAGCTAGCTAATTATGCCAAAATAAGGAACATCTGAAGGGGCGGGGCTCTAGAGTGGTCGCTTTGTGTGTTTTTACATCACACATTTTCCCCTCGACTGCTGAGCCTTCCGACTCCACATTTTTGTTGAAGTAATGCAGAACACAAGAAAATGTTTACTAAATGTGCTATTACCTACTTTCACCATTAGGGTACGCCTAAGCATACATGTAGAATGTGTGCATATTTTTTTTTCATATGTAAATTTGAATTTAAACCCACGTAGCCGTCTGTATCCATCTTGCTAGCCAAGATGTCTTCTCGCACCAAAAAGCTCTTTCATTCTTAATTTTTCCTGCGTTATTCTCCTGTCGATTTGCATTGTTTTTAAGTGACTTCATTGAATTTTCTTTTCTCGACTTTCTCCATGATTTAATACTTACTCCCACTCACCATGTTCAATGTCAGTCACCTGGCGTTTTTTTTAAGGCAAGCAGGTCGATGAACAAACTGTTTGCTCTCTGCTGCCACCTGTCCGGTGGTGGTGTAAACTGCGCGTCAAACTTATAACGCAAGTTAAAGGGCTAAGACTTTTGCGTCCCAGGGCCGGAAATACAGCAACTACTGATAACTGTAGACAACGTAGATCACAGATTATACATTTAGGCTGTAGGTTTTATTATCCACTTCACTTTTTAAAAAAATATATATGTAAAAGTCATTATTGAAAAACGTTTTATTTTATTTTATAGGATCCTGGTCGTAGCGGCACAGAAAGAGTCACACCAGCGTCATCACAGTAAATGTTTATTTCTAGTGCAGACAACACACAGTGCTCATATTGGTACTCCCTTTGTCTTACAAGGTGTCACTTTGTTTCTTTACACGGTTGAGGAAAATCCACGATTAGAGGTGAGAAATAAATTTTAAAAAGCCACATTTTAAAATCACGTTTTGGACGGCGTCCCTTCAAGTGTAATTTTCTCGAAAACACCGGGACACGAACAACACAATCAATGTGTACACAGTCGGCGACGTCGCGCAAAGCCACGCCTCCTCCACCAAACCACGCCGACGTAGAAGTGAACATCTGTGTTTAAAACGACGATAAATAAACAGTGATATGACTCATCCCTTCTTCAGATCGAAGAGATCAAACGTCAGGACGGGTGAAACTCACAAGACTTTTACTTGTTCCAAATGTGCCGCTAACTACGAACCAGAGAGGCGTTTCACAACGGAGGCTCGGAGAAACCTGGTTTGAGTGATCCTAGTCTCACGTAATGAACCGGGATTAAGACCGACAAAGCACATTTAACTGCGTCTGATTGGTCCTCACACAACTAAACTGGATTGTGGATCAGGCTTTGAGGCAAATTATTATTTACACAAAGATAGATTGAAGCATTTGAAGTAAATTGTATTTCAAGCAATCCACCCTTAAAAGATGCTTTCAACAGTCTGTTTTTTCAAAATAATTTACTTTAATTATTTTGCTTAAATTTGGTTTTATCAGCCTATTTGTGGCAGTCATGTTCTCCAGATGTCTGTCTGAACATTTTTATTTGATAAAGTGGGAAAAGGTGGATTAAATATGAGAAAAATGATTAAAAAAACACTATTTCTAGCGTTCATTACCAGCTGTTGATTTTAAACCACAGGCTGTTTATAAGAAGTGAATCTTGTATTGGTGACGTCATCCGTTAGTTTGTGGACTACGATTTTGAGGCCTCAAGTTTTGCATTTTGGCTTGTTTTTGCAACGGATGAAAGGAAGTGACCATATTTGGACTGTGGAGGAGCGACGGGTGGATCTGATTAACACAAGCGGCAGAGCGGCACCCTTACTGGATCTAGATCCATCTGGATTCTGGTGTGAAGCTGCTTCACATTAAAGTTCATAATTCAATGTCAACTTCAAATCAGACTTCTTTTTCTTTAGCCAGAGTCGCCGCCCCCTGATGGCCAGCAGAGAGAATGCAAGTTTAAGGCACTTCAGCTTTGGCTTCACTTCTCCGGTCAGCCGCCTCTAAAACTCACTAGTAAGCACAGTATGTCTTTTTTTCTTTTATTAATTTACAAAACATAAATGCCAAATTGTGGTTGAGGGGAGGTCATGTGGGTTGTTTCAGTCTGACTGTAACCCTGGCTCTGGTCTGAGGACTAGCCTAACCTGAACTAGGCTAGACTGGAGAGCTAGGTTCCCATGCCAACTTAAGTCAGACTCATGCTTTAACGAAACCGAAAGTAAGTAAGCCTCGCTCGAGTGGTTATGAAACGCCTCTCTGGAGAAAAACGCATGGAAGTTTCTGGAAGGACTTGAGTTGCTGATGATCTTCTAAAAACCTGAGTTCAACTTTTGTAATGATGCTACAAACGATACGATCTGTCAAAACCTGTTGAGGATGAGTTGTGTGTCGTTTCCCGTCACAGTGAAAGCTGGCGAATCATTTTGGCACGACACGTAGTTTGTGCTTGGTAGCACGTTGCAGGTCTGTTTGTTCGTTTTTGTTTTTGGAATTATAATCTCACCGGGTGAGTCGCCATAGTACATACTAGTGCAATATTTGTCAGACAAGAGTCTATTGGACTCTATTTGGCAGCATACATAAAGTGTCTCCATAGAAAATCTTCATAGGCTTCATAAATTACTCTTGGATCATAAATGTATAATTCTGCAGGGGGGTGAATCCATAATAATAATAATAATAAACACATATTAGCACAAAAACACTACATTTGTATGTACCTACTCATGCACATAAAACACGCACGCACACACACACACACACACACACACACACATGCTCACACTGATCCAAACGTGTTTCCACATGTGTAAGCGCTCCCCAAGCTAACATGATACGTGTCCAGCGTTGCCATAGAAACGGAATCACATCCACAAATATAGAATCTTTAATGTTTAAAGGTGCAATCAGGGATGTGTTGCTGCTTCATTGCTGACCGATGGGGCTGTTTATTTATTTATACGACCCTTAAATTACCCAGAATGCCCCAGGGCTTAGAGTTTTCGAGATTTGCTGTGGTTTGAATTATTTGCAGTATTTAGTATTTTCGTGTGAAGGTCTTTCCTCTGGCTGATTGATGAGCTTGTGTGTGTCTTATGGTTTATAGATGATTTTTGTTGATATTATAGTGGCGTGAAGGGAGAGTTTTTTGTATTTCTTTGTATAATTATAGTCATTTCATGCCAGATATCAGATTTGCTTCATTACATTTAATTTTGTGTGTGTACCTTTCGCCTTAGGGTTTGAAGTGGGGTGGCTGACCTGCATTGGACCATAGGAGGAGGAACACATTAACGTTGATATTCAAAATCAACCCCAAAAAAACGGTCCCAGGCAGAACTGATGGGGTTTGAACTCGTCTCATCACAGTACTGATTGCAGCTTTAAACCTCCTGAAACAGAATGTTAATTCAACACTAATTAAGCCTCTCTTGTGTTTGAATATTCCATATAAAAACTGATTAGTAACACGCTTATGATGAAGGGGTTCTGAGATATAACGGGGGATCTGAGGCCATGTTATATTGGAAGGTCCGGTACAAGAATAAGAAAAGCTACACGGTGGTTTCGTTCCTCCAGGGGCCGGTCCGTATGTTCCCCGTGGCGTCGGAACCAAACAGGCCGTCCTCCTGCAAGCTCCTGTTCCGGCCGATTGTACCTCGCCGGCCGACGGCGCCGTGCTGCCGAGGCAGAGTATTCCTGGGGAAACCTTTCTGCTCCACGCAGAGACTATCCTTCTCTTTCTCCGTCGTCTTCGACATGCAGCCGTAGGTTTCGGGTTCTTGCTGAAACTGTAACACGAAGGGTTCGGGCTTCTCGCAGCAGCTCGCCGTGGACGGGTGGTCGGCCGAGTTGTACATGTGCCACTGGCAGGCGTGGACGCCGTGAGAAGGCAGGAGGAGGCTGTGACAGGAAGTCATGCTGTCATGCATGTTGTGTGTCCGGCCGTGACAGGACGCCATGGCGTCTTGCACGCTGTGGCAGGAGTTCTGGCGCTGCAGGCTGTGGCAGGAAGCCAGCTGCTTCTCCAGGTGAGGGCTCGGGCAGGGCAGCTGGAGGTCCGGGTGAGGGCTGCTGGAAACCAGCGGCGAGCCTTCCAGGTGGTGCGCCGCGTGAGGGCTATCCAGGTGGGAGCTGTGCACGCTCCCGTCCATGCTGGTGGACGCCATGTGGGAGCGGTAGTCCTGCAGGCATGGACGCGGCCGGTTGAAGGAGCGGGACTTCGCCCGGTCGTTAAGGCAGCTCTGGAGAGGCAGAACGGGGCGGGGGAGCGCGTCAGAGAGCGTCTGCGGACGGGGCGAGGCCGCCGCCACCGCCTCGGCGAGGGGCGACATGGGGGTCACCGGACTCATCACGGCCACGCAGCACGGGCCCGCGTGGTTGGGCGCCGGGCTCTGGGCGGGCGGCGTCATCTTGTAAGAGCTCGGCACGAGGTGAGGAGAGAGCAGCGGCTGCTTCCCGGAGCAAGGCGAGCTCAGGTGGCAGTGCGGCTGATGGAGTTCCCGCCTCTGGCCCCGTCCGTCCCTGTTCCCGTCCTCAGACTTGGACTTGGACGGGCAGCAAGCCCACCAGCGGTGCCAGACGTCGTCACGTTTGGCGCAGTGTTGGATGAGGAGGAAGAGTCCCAGGGTGACACAGAAGGCGCCGTACAGGCAGCTGAAAATCATATCCAGGAAATGTCCCAGCGACACGGCCAGCGCTCCCAAAGCCCAGGTGGCGAGGAACAGGAAGAGGGTGAAGGCCGTCGCCCGGAGCTGAGATTTAAAGGAGTGCTCGTTGGCCAGCACCGACACGCCTGTCGCGAATGGCGGGCAGCCCCCGGCCGGCCCGGAAGCCCCCCCGTCGCCGTGGCAATGGTGGTTGGACTCGCTAGACGACAGCTGCTGCTGCTCCTCGCTCAGAACTCGCAGCTCGTACTTCCTCTCCGGATGGCGTTTGAGCTGAACGTACGTGCACAGGAAGTACACGGACATGACCAAGACCAGGAAACTCACAGGGGCGTAGAAACCCCCCAGACTGGGCTCCCATGCCATCCAGCAACTGAGAAAGACACACAGAGACATTAACATGTGTCTTATGACTGAAGAATGAAAACATGCTTAGAAATGAGGAGTACTTACTACAACGCGCCGTCCCTGCTGCCGTAGTTCTCCATACCGAACGCCGCCGTGACGCCAACAATGAGGAGAGGGATTCCATCACTAACGAGATAAAACCTGCAAAAAAAGAGGAAATGATACAGTATAAATACTGGCAGGTGCATGCTGGGATACAGAAGAAAATCAAGCTCAATCAAATACATTTCTAATTCTAATTCCTAGTTCTATAATATTTAGGGAAAGCATCAAGTAGCTGAGTACTGACAAGACATTTGCAAATTATTCCAACTTTATGGATGTGTATAACAACTTTCTGCAAGGATGAAATATACAGAGAGCAGCTGGCTCAACACTTTCCCAAAAACCAAGTGAAAATCTTGCAAAAGAGAGACAGCTATAATCCTTAATATCTTTAAAGCTGCATGATTCATACCCACGTCGTCAGAGTGATGTAATGGCAGCAGTGTCTTCCAGCTTACCTGAGGACCGTGGGTTTGGTGCGGGTCTGAGCCGGCCCGTCCTGGTTCTGGGTCCGGAGCGGGTCTTTGGACACGTCTTTACAGATGTTTCTAGCGGTGAACGTCAGCCACAGCATCGTCGACAAAGAAGCATAGTGGAGCACGATGCCGACCTAAACACACGGACAGTCGTAAACAAACGTTATTAAAACGTAGCAGTTCATTTTTCTGAATTTGCATGTTTTGTGTACATGAATTTGGATGAATTGACTGTCTAAATATTACTAATAACATTAATTGGAATTTTGATTTCGTTACTTGGTCTGTGTTTTGGTAAAAATGTGCCTGAAAACGCTACGGCGGGGAAAGCAATATATATGAGATTGGGAACATTCCTGTTGCCTCTCAACATGGCAGCTGAGCCGGTGGCTCGCAGCTAACAGTGCCAACAGTGCAAAGTACGTGCAAAATTTAAATCAACTGTTATCATCACACACATATAAAAGTAACACATTCCACAATTCACAACATGTGTTGTTGCATTTAAATATCCTGCATTTAACCTGCTGTTTAAGCTTCATTAAAAAAAAGTTCAATTAAAGCTAGGATACCGTCCGCATGTTAGCGAAGCACCACAGTGTCTAAATACAACCTCACAGAGAAATACTCCATCATCCTCCTCCAGACTCAGTGAGGCTCCGAAGGGAAAACTCCGTTCTGTATATTTGAAGTTCACACATGAGCAGCCAGAAAGGAAACCAGAAAATAATAATATAGAGCAAGCCTCAACGGTTTTTCCGCTCACGGTGGTGATTTAACTTAACACTCAGTGAACATTGGCTTTTCTAAGTGATGCCTATAGCTGCCAGTGACCTCGAAACGACTAACGACTGGGGGAGCTTTCACTTCTCTTTGCATCAGCCGACTGTTGTTTTGCGCTGTGAGATGACACTATGCTGAGAAAGAAGGGAGGAAAAAAAACACACAACTTACAATTTGACACACAAAAGGTAAGTTGATCTGATTGATGCCGCCAGCGAAAACTCCAAATGTCAGCCCCGTGTGGAACAGGAAGTTGAGGAGTGTGTGCCAGCCGTTCCTGCTGATGCGGATCACACTGCGAACAAAGAGCTCAACGTTAACAAGATGGACGTACTTTATATTCACTATGCATCAGCTGCTGGGTAATCTACGACGCCGTATCAGGGCCACTGTAGGAAAAAAAAACGCAGCCGAGAGAGGGGGGCAATATTCAGAGAAAAAAATAATAATTGCTGATATAAACAAGTTGCTTGGTTCCGCTAACACCGAATGTTTGCCGTTGCTATGACAACAAGTGAAAACCACCGCTAGCATCTTACCCTTGATCAATAAAACCTATATAAATGCCTATATATTCACGTGGAAGTTAGCTAGCATGAATGCCAAAAGAGTCGCAAATTTGCCACTTTATAAAATGTCCTACTGTGGCCCTAATACACCGTCGTAATAATCACACTAACAGGTGAGTAGAAGAAATGAACACAGCATCATCTTTGTCTTAACCTGAATTTTAAAAAGCTGATTTTGAAGTATACCGAGGCCTTTACAGCAACCAACAGGTCTCCCGTCACACATGTGGGCGTGCGGGTGTCGTACTTCATCAGTGTTCCTCTCACCTGTGGTGGACGATGTAGGTCATGATGGAGACGAGCAGACAGAGCAGCATGACGGCGGTGCAGGCATACACCACTGGATGCAGGTAATCCCCGGGGTACGGTGGGAAGGACAGCACTCTCTTCAAATCCTGCAGAGGAAAACACACATACAGAATATTAGCTCAAACAGAGATATACTCCTACGTGCAAGGAAAAAGGACAATGCATGGTGATGTCAACTGCTTTAGTGTTGCCAAAAAAGTTATTACAAAACTGTCCAGATGGTCCGGGTTTATGGAAGACCATCAGGACTCTTGTGTTGGTGTGATCGTCCGCCTACGAGATTCGGCTGAATAGTTGATTATTAGGTAAATAAATGCGCTTTTCATTTGTTAGATGTACAGATTGATATCACATGTCTGTGTGTGTTAGCCTAGCTTAGCATTAAAGCTGTCTCAAGCTAGAAATACACCCGTACACACTTCTAAAGCTCAACTGATTAATATGTCGTGTCTGCGTTATTTATATAAAATGTTTTACTGACTATAGAGCAGGTTGCCAGTTGGTGTGAGCACATGATCGTAGCAAACCTGGCAACCTCGCTGTGATGACAGTACTGCGTTCTTGTCAAATGTAAGTTTCCATTTCCAGCTTTACACATTTCCAACCAAGCAGAAACTTTCAGTTCTCAATAGTGTAGCCACCACTAAAGTGCCTTAAACTTGCATTCTCACTACTGGCCACCAGGGGGCGATGCCTCTGGTTGTAAAAAGAAGTCTGATTTCATAGAAGTCTATGAGGAAATGACCGTACTTCTGGATGTGAGCAACAGCGGTGAGTGAGTGTGAACATCACCCCCCGCGTGTGCATTGTTAAAGGATTTTATTGCTTCCATTATTAAAGCAACGTCTCTCAGCAGGCCGTAGACGGAGGCAGGGAAAGTGACTGTACTGCTGCTTACTGTAGTTTGTTGCCTCACTGCGCTGACATCACTGTCTTAAAATAACTCCGTGCACATCATTAAACATGTACAACGTGGAAACAGGGATTTCAGTGTGTCCTCGAATGTGAAATCAAATTAACAAAAGGCACATTATAGGACAGGAGCTGTGTTCCCAACTTGAACCCGACTTCATTCCAGCCACAATTAATCACTTGGATTAAAATGTCAGGAAAAAAATGTGAGAATGCCCATCATAATTTTGTCTAAATGTCCAGAATACAAACATTTATTAAGTTATCTATCGTATGACCAAACAAACAGAACACAAGGGAATTTAACATTTGTTTTGACGTCTTTTTCAACAGTAACTTTAAAGAAAAAAAGCTTAATTGCGTCCATAACTAACACATTTCATATAAAAGGCCCGTATGAGCTCCTCAAATGCCAGACCGACAGTCCATTCTGCCTTAGAAGTCATCCAAAAAGCTATTAAAAACACACACATGCTGTCACGCTATATATCTCTTTATTCCAATAAACAGCCAGCTTAGCGCGCGGACAGAATACGATGGAGAAATCTTCCTCGTGCACATCTCTGTGAACCTTCACATCCGCTGATGAAAAGCCTCAAACTGTCCATTTGAATTACAGTGTATGAACATGACGTCACTTATGTATATCACCACGGTCGCTGCCACAAACAATCAGCGTCTGCCATCATGCATTTCCATGGGGAAGGAAAAAACCAGGGCAGCGGCAGTAAAAGGCTGTTGTGTGATCAAATACAGGAAATATTTGATCCTCTGGATTTAAATAAATCCAGTAAAATGAAAAACATTTTTTAATCAAAACTATAAACCTGTGCTTTGCTACTAAGTGGAGGGGGGACGTTAGTATTTTATCATGTGAAATAGTAACACAAAGCCATTACCAGCTCATCTTGATGCCTGGAGATGTCTCTACATAAGGCATGAGATGATATGAGAATATGCTTAAAAGCAGCAAAGCATACTGGAATCAAGATGATGAGGTCAAATACATTTTAAAATGTATTTTTGCTCCTGTATTTTTATTCTTTCTTTTATATTCTTATTTAAACCAGGCTCTATTTTCCACTTCTAGACCATTATAGTGAGCTTTTTCACGATAATCCCGATGATGGAATTTAACCACGATCAACTTATTGTGTGTTATAAAATCCTATACCCTCGTGTTCTGAAAAGTGATGCTGAAGTGCCTTAAACTTGAATTTTCTCTACGACTCCTCCTGTTACAAAAAGAAATCCGATTACATGGAAGTCTATGAGAAAATGGTCCTACTTCTCTCTGCTGGCCACCAGGGGGTGACTCCTCTCTGGTTGTATAGAAGTCTATGAGAAAATGGTCCTACTTCTCTCTGCTGGCCACCAGGGGGCGACTCCTCTCTGGTTGTATAGAAGTCTATGAGAAAATGGTCCTACTTCTCTCTTGATGTATTATCTCAGTAAACATTGTAAACATGAGTTTATGGTCTCAATCTCTAGTTTCAAGTCTTCTTCAATCCAGCATGATGTTCATTTAGTACATTATGGTCCATTTAGAGTCCACCAGACCAGAAAGCAGGGGATGCTTTAGGGGGCGGGGCTACTTGTGATTGACAGGTCGCTACCAAAGCTAGTTAGCTACTAAGATGACTTTTAACACTTAGCTGGAAAGTTGACCTTGATTTATGAAGCTAACTTTGTTAGCAACTTCACACCAGAATCCAGATGGATCCAGATCCAGTAAGGTTACCGCTCTGCTGCTTGTGTCCATCAGATCCACCCGTCGCTCCTCCACATTCCAAATATGGTCACTTCCTTCCACTGGTTGCAAAAAAAATCCAAGATGACTGTCCCACACGGAAGTTAACAGCAGAGACTGATATTAATCGTATTTCTCTCTGATAAAGAAAGTCCATGAAACACTTTCTCAAACTAATCCTTGAATGTAGACTTTTTAAATACACGCTTTAGTCGTTTTGGGTGACTTTGGGTGACAAACGCATCTCCTAAAGTACGAATCACTGCACTTGCATCGCCCATTATTTCAGCTCAGATGAGTTAGGGCCGGTGGGTGGAGGAGGAGGAGGCCCACAGAACCAAGTGACTCATATACAGTTAAGTGATGTGCATCTCCTGGACAGGTCTAGCATTCCCTCCTTCCGTGTTAAAAAGGCAAAACAACAGCCAGGCCTTTTCCCCCTCTCCCCTCCACTGGAACACACTCCTGCACGTGCATAATGCATCAAGCTGAAGATTTCCTGTGGAGGCAGAAAATCAAGAGCTAACTCGGCTCCGTCTTCACGACAGCGTCAACTCGCTTTTATCCCTTTGTGTTACGAGGCCTTGTATTTTAGAGACACTGTCATGTCTTTCCTCCTATCATCTCTCTCCGGGACAGCATGCTCTCTCATCGCGCTCCACTGAACAACCCATCTATTAGACAGAGCATGACTGATTAAATCCTTTGCAGATCCCATAAACTGGAAAAAAAAGGAAACTCAAGCCTGCACGCGCAGCAGCAGCAGTAGAGATCTGTGCACGCTTACGCTCCACTTCTTTCAGATGAGCGACCGCGAGCCGTGTCACGAGCCAAGATTTTGTAATTAGGCTTCTTTTGTTCTGAATCGGACGCCTGAGCTTATGTGTTATCGCGGCTTTTCGCTAGTTTACAGCAGATTAGGGACTTTTCTTCCGTTCACAGCTTGTTTTCTTCGTACAGTTTGCATTTTTGGGACACGTTGGTGGTAAATCAAGCTGTATGAGATTATTCATCAGGGTCCGGGATGTCCTGTCTGATCAACTGGTATCATCTTCATCCCAGCAGTCAAAAACACTACTCAACTATATCGCCCTTTTCTGACAATAGGTTCAAATTTTCGACGACACATACATAACTGGATTTTTAAAACAAGGATATTTAGACCCAGTGATGAATGAACCAAACAGAGACAGAACATGGAGGCCGGTAGGAGCCGAGAGGATCCTTGAAGATAACGCTGGGTGACAAACCAGGCAACTGCTCGGGGGCCAAAGACAATTAGGTAACCCTAAAGCCTTGGTTATATTCCCCAATCAGGACGTGAGCACTTGAAGGATGCGTTCCTAACAAGTCCAAACAAGTCCATGCAGTCACAACAAGAGCCTCGTTGAGCCAGAGACTGTATGTAAGAAGTGCAGGTAGTCATGGTGACGTCACCTGTTGGTTTGTGCATTTTGAGTTTGGCCAACTTGAAACTAGAGATTGAGACCATAAACACATGTTTACAATGTTTACTGAGATAATAAATCAAGTGAGAAGCAGGGTCACTTTCTCATAGGCTTCTATACAATCAGACTTCTTTTTTCAACCAGAGGAGTCGCCCCCTGGTGGCCAGCAGAGAGAATTTTACAGAACCGGAGGTTGCTGCCTGGATTCTGCATTTAAACTTCAGTATCACCAATAACTAATGCACATCTGGCAGAGTGTCTGGATAAACAAATCTTTGCATATTTACATATACATAATCATTTATCCATTCTTATTATTATCATGTTATTTATTTATTTGCGCTATTTGTATAATACATGATGTGTGTATATTGGGCCTGCGATAGACTGGCGACCTGTCCAGGGTGTACCCTGCCTTCGCCCAATGACAGCTGGGATCGGCTCCAGCCCCCCCGTGACCCTGAATACAGGATAAGCGGTAGAAAATGGATGGATGGATGGATGATGTGTGTATATATATATATATATATATATATATAGGCCTATATATATATATATATTAGGCAAGCATGCATCATATTTTGTTTTCCAGGAAGAAGAAAAAAACATTGGATTTGGATACAAAAATAACGAATATATTTTTTGTAAACATTTTTTTTTTTACAGGTGACCGGGGATGTGAACCCTGAGGTGTGATGGTTACCATGGTGAGTAAAGTCATCTTACCATTAGCTTTAGTGGAGTTACAGTTGGAGTTGTGAAGCTCGGTCTCGACGCCCAGGCTGCTTGCCCCCCTGCTTTACCCGGCAGCCTCCGGCTCCATCAGACGGGTTTCTGCTCAAGTTGGTGCGTCTCCCTCCTCCGGATCACAGGACTGAGTCCAGCAGGCCGGCGCTCGTCCTCCTCCAGCTCGGCGGCTCCGGGAGCAGCGCTGACGGGCGGCCACGGCCTCCGAGTCCCGGTCCCGACTCCATCTGATCGGGGAGGAGGAGAAGAAGCGGAAGATTGAGCCGCCGTGTGATGGACCGGGGACCGGGGATGGACCGGGGACCGCTTTCACACCGCTGTCATGGTCACGACATGCAGGAGATGAAAGTGCCGCGGTCTAACATACATCATGTGGGCTCGCGCTCTTCTCACGAGACGATATTTCAGGAAACGCAAAAAAGGTTACCTGCGATAGCCTTCACCCTCTCAGAGGAAAACCAGAATCCAGACCCTCTTTGGATCCAGGTCAACGAAGACACTGGCTGCGCTTCATTTGCCCGTAATGATGTGCCGCATGTTACGTAGAGGGGGGGCGGGGGGAGAGGGGCGAGAGACCCGGGTAAATACACGAGGAGGAGGGTGAGACGTCACAGCTGACGGTGAAAACAGCTGAAGCTTGAGGAAGCTGAGGCGTAGGAGCCTCTATCCCACTGTCATGATGACATGTTCAGGTACACTGGGAATCTGTAGTCACGCCCCTTAAGGTGTTCCCCCACAGGGACCTTATTTCAGGCAGCATCTTTTTGACAATACATTTAGAAAAAAGAAAATAAATAAATCTGGGGATGAAAAAAGTTCCAGTATAACATTTTTTATTTTTATTTAACCTTTATTTAACCAGGAAAAGTCTAATTGAGATTAAAAATCTCTTTTACAAGAGTGTCCTGGCCAAGACAGGACACTGTATGTATATGTAACATACCATAATACATAATAATAGAAAATAAAATAATAAATAATAAAAATAATTAATATAATACATTATATATTATATTAATCTTCTATAAATAAATTAAAGAGTTCATTATATTAATTTAAAAGGGAAATACAACTAACGTAAACTAACGCCACTGGGTTGGATCAGCGGGGTTGAGAGGGCGTTACCATGGCAACCCGTTACCATGGTAGCGAGTCACCGTCGCGTACAGAAAGAGCAACCAAAAAAGTAGCGGATATTAAGTTAGCTACAGGTGTCAACGGAGCGTTGCCGTGTTGTTTGTGTGTTTTTGCTTAGTTGCCACGACCAGAGCATGTCTTTGTTGCCTCCAGACGAGAAGGAGGCGACCGTGTTGCTTCAGTGGGAGGCGGCGACACAGCAACAAGTCCGAGAGCTGCTGGAGAAGAGCCGGGAGGAACTTCCGTCGTAAGTACTGAGCTAGTGTTAGCTAGCAGGCTACGCGCTAACACAAAACATGGCTGCCGCCGTCCGCGTCGTCTAAAAGTGGAACAGGAATGATTTATTGGTGGTGGTGGTCTGTTGTTTAGCCTTAATTAATAGCCATTTAATAATTACGTTGAACCTACAGCCATTCTCCCCGGTTATTTATTTATTTTGTACCGTGTTCCTGCTGGTTGGCCTCATCAACTAGGCCTATTGCCAATATGTATTTGTATTTGCGTTTCTGTATTTTATTAGTTCAGTACACTTTTGAAATATACTTTGTAATTTTTTATCCCCTAAGATGAAGGTCTAAATTGTGTTTTAAGGCTGTCTCTGCCAGCAATTACACTCTTATTCTGATTTTTTAAATGCTGAAGTCTTTTGAAATCTTTTTTGTTGGCCTTTAAGTGGAGCTGATATGAAAAAAGCCCTTTAACCCCCTTTAAAACACACCACCCGTCATATTGTCATATTTAAATAAGAAATCAATTTCTTTGATTGTTTATATCAAGATACAATATTTTATTCTTCCTATAAAAACAAAATTTGACGCTGATGCTAGCATTTCAGCCAATAATCAATAACGAAATCCATCCATCAACCAATCAGCATAATAACTTCTGCACTGAAATCTCCACATCTGCTCTCTGTTTGCAGTGAAATGAAGGAGATTCTGGGCTTCAGGAACCATCAGGTCTGCATGAAGGAAGCTGCCCTGCTGGATTACTACGTCTGTGGGTTCTGGTGGGCTAAAGAGGCCAACTTCACCCCCATGCAGACCTCCTTCACCATGGCTGTACTGCACATGCTACTGGATAACATACGAGGTGAGGAGGACTGACAGAGGAAAGGGATGACGGGCAGAGAGTGCTTTCATCACGATTCTTCATTTTAATGCATATTATTGTAGGTTTTTTTCTGATTCCCTGTAACCCTGGTATGTAAAAGTGCCATAAAAACATTTACTAGATTAATTATAGCCATTATTTATCATATACAATACGTCTCTATATAAGGCTGTCCACTACAAACCCACACCCATCTACAGCCTCTATATCATTGTGTTAGATCTCTCAGATACCGTGTCAACAGAATATTATATGTTTCACTCAGATATGAGCTGAAAATGTGTTGGATTTCAGCAGATGATGCACATGTTCTTTCTTTCATTTGAATAAATGTCATATGTCGCTACAATGCAGAAAGTGTAGTTACGTAAGTGCATTGAATAACTACATATCCCATCATATATATACCAGAATTGCAGCACTAATTTGTGCTTTCTCGTCATATTCCAGAGAAACGGCTGGGTTTAGTGGAGAACTTGACGGAGTTGGCGAAGGCCGTATGTGCTGCCCGCCACTTCTGCACTTCAGAGGACGACGCCACTCCACTTCTAGACGGAGAAGAAGCCACGGCACTCGTAAGCTACATCAGAAACAGGTCAGAGTTTTCAGTCTAGTTTTATGAGGCTGTGATTATTCTAGAGGTCACAGCAGCTCATTTTATACAGCGATGTATGTGAAATAGCGGTGTGATCTTTGAGACTACGGTGTGTTTAAATAATTCAGCCGAGGCAGCTGACCCCCGTGTTCTCCGCTGGCTGCAGTCTGTTTCAGGAATACAGACTCTATGAGCTTCTCTTCACCACAGCCAGGGAGGAGCTGCTGACGGGCTTGGAGGTGAGACAGTAGTGTGGCTCTTGTGTGTGTCCATGGCTACACACACACTACAGGGTGGACTCACACAATTAGCTTACAGTACGTATTTATCACAACAACAACACAAAATGTTAGCAGTATATTATTCACGGTCCACCAGCCATCGTTGATCTGATACGTTTGAATTGTGTGACAGCAGCGATGAAATTACTGGTGCAGAGAAAATGACCCAAATAGTGTCCTGAAATGTTTTTTTTATTTTACCGATGAACTCATTATATAGTCCTTTATAAAGTCCTTTACATAGTCCTCTACATAGTCCTCTATATAGTCCTTTACAAAGTCCTCCACATGGTCCTCTACATAGTCACCTACATAGTCCTCTATTCCTTTACATAGTCCTCTATATAGTCCTTTACAAAGTCCTCCACATGGTCCTCTACATAGTCACCTACATAGTCCTCTATTCCTTTACATAGTCCTCTATATAGTCCTTTACAAAGTCCTCCACATGGTCCTCTACATAGTCACCTACATAGTCACCTACATAGTCCTCTAGTCCTTTACATAGTCCTCTACATAGTCCTCTATATAGTCCTTTACAAAGTCCTCCACATGGTCCTCTACATAGTCACCTACATAGTCCTCTATTCCTTTACATAGTCCTCTATATAGTCCTTTACATAGTCCTCTACATAGTCCTCTATAAAGTCCTCTACATAGTCCTCTATATAGTCCTCTATCTAGACCTTTAGTCCTCCACATAGTCCTCTATGTGGACAGTGAGTAGGGAGTAATCTCATGTCTATTTGCATTTAAATAACATTTCAACGTGCTGCTTTCCAGAGGACCATCGAGGTGTTCGGCCAGGACGTTCTCACTCCACTGGAGGAAAGTATTCCCACTCGGCTCTTCTCCCAGTAGACGGCTCTGCTCTGCTATGAACAGTGGTGGATGGAGGGATGGATGGACAGCATCAGCGTGGGAGGTGACTTGTGATTCCTTTGTTGTCCACAGTGAGGCGTTCTGAAGTACTTATAACTGGTTATGAAACAGTCTCAGTTTAATAGTGATGCCTCCGTATCATCGACAAGTAATATAACTATTTCTATAGAAGTCCCAAACCTTGTCGTGTTCCCCATGGGAATTTATTTCAGAAAATAAATCTACAGTAGACAAATCATTTTTATCCTGTTATGAATTGTACCATGAATTACATATATGATGTTTGTCAATTTAAAAGATAATTTTACACTTAATCACTTTGTCATGTAAGTGTTGAAGACTGAAAATGCGTAGTTATAAAGCCTTTCCTGCAACAGTGCTCAGTACCAGGACGTAACTTAACTCAACTGTTTGACCAAAAAGCCTAAAGACACCAGGGAGGCTCACAACATTTACAAAGCAGCAGTAGTGGTTATTTCAGCCATGACAGATGAAACCTTGTTGGTGTCTTCATGGACATATCTTTGAACATGCTTTGGACATGCTAGAAACCGCCACAGAGTCTTTGCATATTAATAATACAGGCAGGAATGCATGAATTCCTGATGGGATTTAGCATCAATAATGTAGTGTGTTTGTGTTCTATATATTGTTGCAAAAGTTAATAGTAGTGTGTTCTCAGTGAGTAGTCAAATTTGCAATACGGTTTTAGCTGCATGCAAAATTGAGGGGAAAAAACAAACTCAGTTGTTGTTAATAGATCTTGACTAATTTCAAATGCTAAACACAAATGGGTCAACAGTACACTTTCACTTCCTGTCCCTGGTGTCTTCGCTCTCCAAATATAATGGAGATAAAAGCTCCATTCGGAGCCCTGGGTGCTTTCAGCCTTCCATTCGGCAGGATGTTCCTTTTTAGCCACAGATCTCCCTCTCCTTCGGCATCTGCAGTAATAATAATAACTACATGACTTATTTAGAAAGCTTTCACCAAGCGCTCTGTCCATGTGAGTGGGAAGGGTCAGTGCTCAGGTGCTCTGAGTCCGAACACAATGTTGAATCATAGACTGTTTATAGGAAGTGGACGTCAGTTAGTCATTTTCTCTGCAATCCATGCAATCAATCTTCTTTTTGGAACCAGGAGTCGCCCCCTGATGGTCAGCAGAGATAAAGCAGGTTTAAGGCACTTAAGAATTGACTTTCCATACCTGGAGGTTGCTGCCTGTGTAAAAAAAATTTTGTTGGCGTTTTGGCAGGTTTTTGGTTGTTGGAGGGAAATCAAGCTGACTTGGGTGATATGAACAGTTGTGTGATATAGTCTGCCCTCTTCTGGCCGACAACAAACTCTGCAGGAACACTGCTTTTACTTTACTGTGTACAATCAGGGGGTGGATTGTCAGTTTATCACAGTACAGTAGCCTCAGAGGGACATTATAAAGTCACCATCAATCAAATGTATGGAGAGAGAAAGGACAGAGGCAGATGTTCTTAGTTTGCATTAACTTTATTACAAGTATTTTAGACATGAGAGACAGAATACTGTCACAGGAACTGGAATCTATAGCTGATGATGATCTCAGGTCCTCGTAGCTTTTGATGAAGTAGAGATAACTAGGAATCTTCTCTTTTAGTTTGCTGAGTGAAACCTTGGGAGTGTAGTTGTTAGCAAGAGTAAAGCAGGTTGATCCTCCTGACGTCCCAGTAGGACATGCCCTTCCTCTGGCCGATCCGGACGTTGGGGTTGGGGATGGGGGTGATGGTTTCTCTGCCCTGCTGGATGGTGAAGGCTGTTCTTCCGTAGTGCATGACGGAGCCATAGTCGTAGGGAGTGTTCAGGTTGTTGGTGGACTGCTTGTAGAAGTTGAAGGCCATCTGCTGGTTGATGTTCCCCCAGTTGATCCTGACGTAGTTGTCGCGGTCGCTCCTGGTCTGCTCGTGCTGGAAGCCCAGAGCGTGGAGGATCTCGTGCTGGATGATGCCGTGGTACATGCAGCCCGGCCTGCTGAGAGAGAGCTCCTGTCTGCCTCCCGCTCTGCCCAGAGCCGAGAAGCATCCCCCTTTGTTCACAATGCTGATGAAGTCGTACTGGTTGGTGCGGGGGACGAAGCGGATGCAGCTGCTGCTGTGGAAGGTCTTCATGGCGTAGGCGATCTTCTTCTGCTCCCTGCCGGGGAACTGGTTGCTTATGGTGAAGGGGACCACCACCTGGCCGTTGGAGCTTTTCTTCCACAGGCAGCTGTTGGCCCAGCACGCAATGGCATTCCTGGTTCTGGGAGCCAAGATGTCTCCTTCCAGCAGGATCTCATCGGTGGCGTTGTTGGTGGTCAGAATCCTGGTGCTGATGTCCATGCTGTCGTCTTCGTCCTCTGGGTCCTCTGGGGCCTCTGATCCGCTTCCTTCCTCCATGAGAGGATTGGCCTGAGAGAGGCCGAGCAGGAGCAGCAGCAGCAGGCTGGCGGAGGGAGTCATCTTCAGGGTGGGTCTGGTGGCTGTGGAGCTGCTGTGGAGAGACTCCTTGAAGCTTGATGCTTGACTCAGTTCAGTCCAGGCTCTTTATACTCTCCTCTGCAGGTGTGTCTGCAGGAGGATTATGGGTTGGGGTCCACACTGCTAGGCCTAAATACACCTCTTCAGGGAGGACTCCACGGACAAGCCTACTGTTTCAACATGGTTTGTTATCTCTGGTGATTAGATGGATGAACGCAGAGGGAAGACTGTGTGGAACCAGTTTAACTAGACATATAAACTCACTTTGGATATCAAATAGCGTCCCCCAACATCCCCCACTGCATCTTTTCAAAATAAAATCCAGGTGCATTAAGCGTTTGTGACAAATTAAAGCGATCATGATGTAGCATGTCATCGGTTAACCATTCCATGGAGGTCAATGACACTCTAATTCTGCCTCTCTCTCCCCCACTCGCCCTCTATCCTTTCAAAATAAGAGTTTCCGAGAGTAAATATATGTCAACAAGAATTTGAGGATGATGCCTAGATCGCCAAATTCTTGGGTAATAAAACCCTGGTGGACATCAGAGAGTCTGACTGAACTGACACACACACACACACACACACACACACACACACACACACACACACACACACACACACACACCAAACAGAATGTGACACATTTTCAGAAAAAGGGCTTTACTATCAGACCCTCTTCTTCTATGATAAGCTCCCTTTGGATATCAGATGATTTCCCCCAAACACCCCACCCACTCTCCCACGGCATCTTTTCAAAGTAAAAGCCAGAAACAACTACTGTTGTTTCCTGTTTTGGAGATCACGATGTAGTAAGTCATAGAATAACCATTTCTTGGATGTCAATGACCATCTGATTCTGTTGCTGACCCCCTCTCTACCCCAGTCACCCATTAACCTTTCAAAATAAGAGTTTCAGAGAGGACAGAAACTTGAGGATGATGCCTATCGCACCAAATTCTTGGGGAAAAAACCCGGGAAACATCAGATAGTCTGACTTTCTCTCTCCTCTCTCACCCCATCTACTCTCCACCTCTTCAAAATAAAAGTCCAATAGAGAAACTGCATCTGAACAGCAAGATCAATATTCAGCTTTCTAAACTACATTAGAGCTATTATTTATCTGTGTATGTTGGCAGGCATCCAGTGATGGACATTGTCATAGAAACACCCTGACAATATTCAACACATTGTGGACATTTTTCTACATTTAAAGCCAACAATCCGGATTAGCATTAGCTTTTCAAAAACCCTACGAAAATTCATATTCATGCTGATGAAACCCGTTCTCCCTTTTCCAACTATCCTACTACATCACCTTCTGCTTACACTTCCAAGCATGCAATGCTGTTCAGCATCAGATTTTCAGTAATCAGCATTCCCACTCATTTTCTGCAGGTAATGCATTTTCTAGTTTTATTTGTTTAATTAACTGTATTACTGGTATTTTATACACGAGGAACAGAATACTGTCACATGAACTGGAATCTCTAGCTGGTGATGATCTCAGGTTTTATAGCTTTTGATGAAGTAGAGATAACTAGAAAACTTCTCTTTTGTTTTTGCTCAGACTTCATATTTCAGAATGTTTGAGGGGCTTTGGTGAAATTGTAGAAACTAATGTGGAGCAACCAGGGATTTTCTCCCAGATGTCAAGAATATATAATCACCATCAATCAAAGGTATGGAGAGAAAGGAAGAAGGACAGATGCAGAACCAACAGAGGAAACATGTTCTTAGTTTGCTTTTACTTTATTACAGGTATTTTAGACATGAGAGACAGAATACTGTCACAGGAACTTGAATCTAAAGCTGATGATGATCTCAGGTCCTCGTAGCTTTTGATGAAGTAGAGATAACTAGGAATCTTCTCTTTTGGTTTGCTGAGTGAAAACTTTGGGAGTGTAGTTGTTAGCAAGAGTAAAGCAAGTTGATCCTCCTGACGTCCCAGTAGGACATGCCCTTCCTCTGGCCGATCTGGACGTTTGGGTTGGGGATGGGGGTGATGGTTTCTCTGCCCTGCTGGATGGTGAAGGCTGTTCTTCCGTAGTGCGTGACGGAGCCATAGTCGTAGGGAGTGTTCAGGTTGTTGGTGGACTGCTTGTAGAAGTTATAGGCCATCTGCTTGTTGATGTTCCCCCAGTTGATCCTGACGTAGTTGTCGCGGTCGCTCCTGGTCTGCTCGTGCTGGAAGCCCAGAGCGTGGAGGAACTCGTGCTGGATGATGCCGTGGTACATGCAGCCCGGCCTGCTGAGAGAGAGCTCCTGTCTGCCTCCCACTCTGCCCAGAGACGAGAAGCATCCCCCTTTGTTCACAATGCTGATGAAGTCGTACTGGTTGGTGCGGGGGACGAAGCGGATGCAGCTGCTTTCGTGGAAGGTCTTCATGGCATAGGCGATCTTCTTCTGCTCCCAGCCGGGGAACTGGTTGCTTATGGTGAAGGGGACCACCACCTGGCCGTTGGAGCTTTTCTTCCACAGGCAGCTGTTGGCCCAGCACGCAATGGCATTCCTGGTTCTGGGAGCCAAGATGTCTCCTTCCAGCAGGATCTCATTGGTGGCGTTGTTGGTGGTCAGAATCCTGGTGCTGATGTCCATGCTGTCGTCTTCGTCCTCTGGGGCCTCTGGGTCCTCTGGGGCCTCTGATCCGCTTCCTTCCTCCATGAGAGGATTGGCCTGAGAGAGGCCGAGCAGGAGCAGCAGCAGCAGGCTGGCGGAGGGAGTCATCTTCAGGGTGGGTCTGGTGGCTGTGGAGCTGCTGTGGAGAGACTCCTTGAAGCTTGATGCTTGACTCAGTTCAGTCCAGGCTCTTTATACTCTCCTCTGCAGGTGTGTCTGCAGGAGGATTATGGGTTGGGGTCCACACTGCTAGGCCTAAATACACCTCTTCAGGGAGGACTCCACGGACAAGCCTACTGTTTCAACATGGTTTGTTATCTCTGGTGATTAGATGGATGAACGCAGAGGGAAGACTGTGTGGAACCAGTTTAACTAGACATATAAACTCACTTTGGATATCAAATGGCGTCCCCCCAACATCCCCCACTGCATCTTTTCAAAATAAAATCCAGGTGCATTAAGCGTTTGTTACAAATTAAAGCGATGATGATGTAGCATGTCATCGGTTAACCATTCCATGGAGGTCAATGACACTCTGATTCTGCCTCTCTCTCCCCCACTCGCCCTCTATCCTTTCAAAATAAGAGTTCAGGAGAGTAAATATATGTCAACAAGAATTTGAGGATGATGCCTAGATCGCCAAATTCTTGGGTCATAAAACCCTGGTGGACATCAGAGAGTCTGACTGAACTGACACACACACACACACACACACACACACACACTCACACACACACACTCACACTCACACACACACACACACTCTCACACACACACACACACACACACACACCAAACAGAATGTGAGACATTTTCAGAAAAAGGGCTTTACTATCAGACCCTCTTCTTCTATGATAAGCTCCCTTTGGATATCAGATGATTTCCCCCAAACACCCCACCCACTCTCCCACGGCATCTTTTCAAAGTAAAAGCCAGAAACAACAACTGTTGTTTCCTGTTTTGGAGATCACGATGTAGTATGTCATAGAATAACCATTTCTTGGATGTCAAGGACCATGTGATTCTGTTGCTGACCCCCTCTCTACCCCAGTCACCCATTAACCTTTCAAAATTAGAGTTTCAAAGAGGACAGAAACTTGAGGATGATGCCTATCGCACCAAATTCTTTGGGAAAAAACCCGGGAAACATCAGATAGTCTGACTTTCTCTCTCCTCTCTCACCCCATCTACTCTCCACCTCTTCAAAATAAAAGTCCAATAGAGAAACTGCATCTGAACAGCAAGATCAATATTCAGCTTTCTAAACTACATTAGAGCTATTATTTATCTGTGTATGTTGGCAGGCATCCAGTGATGGACATTGTCATAGAAACACCCTGACAATATTCAACACATTGTGGACATGTTTCTACATTTAAAGCCAACAATCCGGATTAGCATTAGCTTTTCAAAAACCCTACGAAAATTCATATTCATGCTGATGAAACCCGTTCTCCCTTTTCCAACTATCCTACTACATCACCTTCTGCTTACACTTCCAAGCATGCAATGCTGTTCAGCATCAGATTTTCAGTAATCAGCATTCCCACTCATTTTCTGCAGGTAATGCATTTTCTAGTTTTATTTGTTTAATTAACTGTATTACTGGTATTTTATACACGAGGAACAGAATACTGTCACATGAACTGGAATCTCTAGCTGGTGATGATCTCAGGTTTTATAGCTTTTGATGAAGTAGAGATAACTAGAAAACTTCTCTTTTGTTTTTGCTCAGACTTCATATTTCAGAATGTTTGAGGGGCATTGGTGAAATTGTAGAAACTAATGTGGAGCAACCAGGGATTTTCTCCCAGATGTCAAGAATATATAATCACCATCAATCAAAGGTATGGAGAGAAAGGAAGAAGGACAGATGCAGAACCAACAGAGGAAACATGTTCTTAGTTTGCTTTTACTTTATTACAGGTATTTTAGACATGAGAGACAGAATACTGTCACAGGAACTTGAATCTATAGCTGATGATGATCTCAGGTCCTCGTAGCTTTTGATGAAGTAGAGATAACTAGGAATCTTCTCTTTTGGTTTGCTGAGTGAAAACTTTGGGAGTGTAGTTGTTAGCAAGAGTAAAGCAAGTTGATCCTCCTGACGTCCCAGTAGGACATGCCCTTCCTCTGGCCGATCTGGACGTTGGGGTTGGGGATGGGGGTGATGGTTTCTCTGCCCTGCTGGATGGTGAAGGCTGTTCTTCCGTAGTGCGTGACGGAGCCATAGTCGTAGGGAGTGTTCAGGTTGTTGGTGGACTGCTTGTAGAAGTTATAGGCCATCTGCTTGTTGATGTTCCCCCAGTTGATCCTGACGTAGTTGTCGCGGTCGCTCCTGGTCTGCTCGTGCTGGAAGCCCAGAGCGTGGAGGAACTCGTGCTGGATGATGCCGTGGTACATGCAGCCCGGCCTGCTGAGAGAGAGCTCCTGTCTGCCTCCCACTCTGCCCAGAGACGAGAAGCATCCCCCTTTGTTCACAATGCTGATGAAGTCGTACTGGTTGGTGCGGGGGATGAAGCGGATGCAGCTGCTTTCGTGGAAGGTCTTCATGGCATAGGCGATCTTCTTCTGCTCCCAGCCGGGGAACTGGTTGCTTATGGTGAAGGGGACCACCACCTGGCCGTTGGAGCTTTTCTTCCACAGGCAGCTGTTGGCCCAGCACGCAATGGCATTCCTGGTTCTGGGAGCCAAGATGTCTCCTTCCAGCAGGATCTCATTGGTGGCGTTGTTGGTGGTCAGAATCCTGGTGCTGATGTCCATGCTGTCGTCTTCGTCCTCTGGGGCCTCTGATCCGCTTCCTTCCTCCATGAGAGGATTGGCCTGAGAGAGGCCGAGCAGGAGCAGCAGCAGCAGGCTGGCGGAGGGAGTCATCTTCAGGGTGGGTCTGGTGGCTGTGGAGCTGCTGTGGAGAGACTCCTTGAAGCTTGATGCTTGACTCAGTTCAGTCCAGGCTCTTTATACTCTCCTCTGCAGGTGTGTCTGCAGGAGGATTATGGGTTGGGGTCCACACTGCTAGGCCTAAATACACCTCTTCAGGGAGGACTCCACGGACAAGCCTACTGTTTCAACATGGTTTGTTATCTCTGGTGATTAGATGGATGAACGCAGAGGGAAGACTGTGTGGAACCAGTTTAACTAGACATATAAACTCACTTTGGATATCAAATGGCGTCCCCCCAACATCCCCCACTGCATCTTTTCAAAATAAAATCCAGGTGCATTAAGCGTTTGTGACCAATTAAAGCGATGATGATGTAGCATGTCATCGGTTAACCATTCCATGGAGGTCAATGACACTCTGATTCTGCCTCTCTCTCCCCCACTCGCCCTCTATCCTTTCAAAATAAGAGTTCAGGAGAGTAAATATATGTCAACAAGAATTTGAGGATGATGCCTAGATCGCCAAATTCTTGGGTCATAAAACCCTGGTGGACATCAGAGAGTCTGACTGAACTGACACACACACACACACACTCACACACACACACTCACACACACACACTCACACTCACACACACACACACACACACACACTCTCACACACACACACACACACCAAACAGAATGTGAGACATTTTCAGAAAAAGGGCTTTACTATCAGACCCTCTTCTTCTATGATAAGCTCCCTTTGGATATCAGATGATTTCCCCCAAACACCCCACCCACTCTCCCACGGCATCTTTTCAAAGTAAAAGCCAGAAACAACAACTGTTGTTTCCTGTTTTGGAGATCACGATGTAGTATGTCATAGAATAACCATTTCTTGGATGTCAAGGACCATCTGATTCTGTTGCTGACCCCCTCTCTACCCCAGTCACCCATTAACCTTTCAAAATTAGAGTTTCAAAGAGGACAGAAACTTGAGGATGATGCCTATCGCACCAAATTCTTTGGGAAAAAACCCGGGAAACATCAGATAGTCTGACTTTCTCTCTCCTCTCTCACCCCATCTACTCTCCACCTCTTCAAAATAAAAGTCCAATAGAGAAACTGCATCTGAACAGCAAGATCAATATTCAGCTTTCTAAACTACATTAGAGCTATTATTTATCTGTGTATGTTGGCAGGCATCCAGTGATGGACATTGTCATAGAAACACCCTGACAATATTCAACACATTGTGGACATTTTTCTACATTTAAAGCCAACAATCCGGATTAGCATTAGCTTTTCAAAAACCCTACGAAAATTCATATTCATGCTGATGAAACCCGTTCTCCCTTTTCCAACTATCCTACTACATCACCTTCTGCTTACACTTCCAAGCATGCAATGCTGTTCAGCATCAGATTTTCAGTAATCAGCATTCCCACTCATTTTCTGCAGGTAATGCATTTTCTAGTTTTATTTGTTTAATTAACTGTATTACTGGTATTTTATACACGAGGAACAGAATACTGTCACATGAACTGGAATCTCTAGCTGGTGATGATCTCAGGTTTTATAGCTTTTGATGAAGTAGAGATAACTAGAAAACTTCTCTTTTGTTTTTGCTCAGACTTCATATTTCAGAATGTTTGAGGGGCATTGGTGAAATTGTAGAAACTAATGTGGAGCAACCAGGGATTTTCTCCCAGATGTCAAGAATATATAATCACCATCAATCAAAGGTATGGAGAGAAAGGAAGAAGGACAGATGCAGAACCAACAGAGGAAACATGTTCTTAGTTTGCTTTTACTTTATTACAGGTATTTTAGACATGAGAGACAGAATACTGTCACAGGAACTTGAATCTATAGCTGATGATGATCTCAGGTCCTCGTAGCTTTTGATGAAGTAGAGATAACTAGGAATCTTCTCTTTTGGTTTGCTGAGTGAAAACTTTGGGAGTGTAGTTGTTAGCAAGAGTAAAGCAAGTTGATCCTCCTGACGTCCCAGTAGGACATGCCCTTCCTCTGGCCGATCTGGACGTTGGGGTTGGGGATGGGGGTGATGGTTTCTCTGCCCTGCTGGATGGTGAAGGCTGTTCTTCCGTAGTGCGTGACGGAGCCATAGTCGTAGGGAGTGTTCA
The DNA here is from genome assembly GCF_963514095.1 of Eutrigla gurnardus. Lineage (NCBI taxonomy): Eukaryota > Metazoa > Chordata > Actinopteri > Perciformes > Triglidae > Eutrigla > Eutrigla gurnardus. The sequence goes on along the minus strand of NC_139933.1, from coordinate 2,675,453 downwards.
GGTTGTTGGTGGACTGCTTGTAGAAGTTATAGGCCATCTGCTTGTTGATGTTCCCCCAGTTGATCCTGACGTAGTTGTCGCGGTCGCTCCTGGTCTGCTCGTGCTGGAAGCCCAGAGCGTGGAGGAACTCGTGCTGGATGATGCCGTGGTACATGCAGCCCGGCCTGCTGAGAGAGAGCTCCTGTCTGCCTCCCACTCTGCCCAGAGACGAGAAGCATCCCCCTTTGTTCACAATGCTGATGAAGTCGTACTGGTTGGTGCGGGGGACGAAGCGGATGCAGCTGCTTTCGTGGAAGGTCTTCATGGCATAGGCGATCTTCTTCTGCTCCCAGCCGGGGAACTGGTTGCTTATGGTGAAGGGGACCACCACCTGGCCGTTGGAGCTTTTCTTCCACAGGCAGCTGTTGGCCCAGCACGCAATGGCATTCCTGGTTCTGGGAGCCAAGATGTCTCCTTCCAGCAGGATCTCATTGGTGGCGTTGTTGGTGGTCAGAATCCTGGTGCTGATGTCCATGCTGTCGTCTTCGTCCTCTGGGGCCTCTGGGTCCTCTGGGGCCTCTGGGGCCTCTGATCCGCTTCCTTCCTCCATGAGAGGATTGGCCTGAGAGAGGCCGAGCAGGAGCAGCAGCAGCAGGCTGGCGGAGGGAGTCATCTTCAGGGTGGGTCTGGTGGCTGTGGAGCTGCTGTGGAGAGACTCCTTGAAGCTTGATGCTTGACTCAGTTCAGTCCAGGCTCTTTATACTCTCCTCTGCAGGTGTGTCTGCAGGAGGATTATGGGTTGGGGTCCACACTGCTAGGCCTAAATACACCTCTTCAGGGAGGACTCCACGGACAAGCCTACTGTTTCAACATGGTTTGTTATCTCTGGTGATTAGATGGATGAACGCAGAGGGAAGACTGTGTGGAACCAGTTTAACTAGACATATAAACTCACTTTGGATATCAAATGGCGTCCCCCCAACATCCCCCACTGCATCTTTTCAAAATAAAATCCAGGTGCATTAAGCGTTTGTTACAAATTAAAGCGATGATGATGTAGCATGTCATCGGTTAACCATTCCATGGAGGTCAATGACACTCTGATTCTGCCTCTCTCTCCCCCACTCGCCCTCTATCCTTTCAAAATAAGAGTTCAGGAGAGTAAATATATGTCAACAAGAATTTGAGGATGATGCCTAGATCGCCAAATTCTTGGGTCATAAAACCCTGGTGGACATCAGAGAGTCTGACTGAACTGACACACACACACACTCACACACACACACTCACACACACACACTCACACTCACACACACACACACACACACACTCTCACACACACACACACACACACACACACACACCAAACAGAATGTGAGACATTTTCAGAAAAAGGGCTTTACTATCAGACCCTCTTCTTCTATGATAAGCTCCCTTTGGATATCAGATGATTTCCCCCAAACACCCCACCCACTCTCCCACGGCATCTTTTCAAAGTAAAAGCCAGAAACAACTACTGTTGTTTCCTGTTTTGGAGATCACGATGTAGTAAGTCATAGAATAACCATTTCTTGGATGTCAATGACCATCTGATTCTGTTGCTGACCCCCTCTCTACCCCAGTCACCCATTAACCTTTCAAAATAAGAGTTTCAAAGAGGACAGAAACTTGAGGATGATGCCTATCGCACCAAATTCTTTGGGAAAAAACCCGGGAAACATCAGATAGTCTGACTTTCTCTCTCCTCTCTCACCCCATCTACTCTCCACCTCTTCAAAATAAAAGTCCAATAGAGAAACTGCATCTGAACAGCAAGATCAATATTCAGCTTTCTAAACTACATTAGAGCTATTATTTATCTGTGTATGTTGGCAGGCATCCAGTGATGGACATTGTCATAGAAACACCCTGACAATATTCAACACATTGTGGACATTTTTCTACATTTAAAGCCAACAATCCGGATTAGCATTAGCTTTTCAAAAACCCTACGAAAATTCATATTCATGCTGATGAAACCCGTTCTCCCTTTTCCAACTATCCTACTACATCACCTTCTGCTTACACTTCCAAGCATGCAATGCTGTTCAGCATCAGATTTTCAGTAATCAGCATTCCCACTCATTTTCTGCAGGTAATGCATTTTCTAGTTTTATTTGTTTAATTAACTGTATTACTGGTATTTTATACACGAGGAACAGAATACTGTCACATGAACTGGAATCTCTAGCTGGTGATGATCTCAGGTTTTATAGCTTTTGATGAAGTAGAGATAACTAGAAAACTTCTCTTTTGTTTTTGCTCAGACTTCATATTTCAGAATGTTTGAGGGGCATTGGTGAAATTGTAGAAACTAATGTGGAGCAACCAGGGATTTTCTCCCAGATGTCAAGAATATATAATCACCATCAATCAAAGGTATGGAGAGAAAGGAAGAAGGACAGATGCAGAACCAACAGAGGAAACATGTTCTTAGTTTGCTTTTACTTTATTACAGGTATTTTAGACATGAGAGACAGAATACTGTCACAGGAACTTGAATCTATAGCTGATGATGATCTCAGGTCCTCGTAGCTTTTGATGAAGTAGAGATAACTAGGAATCTTCTCTTTTGGTTTGCTGAGTGAAAACTTTGGGAGTGTAGTTGTTAGCAAGAGTAAAGCAAGTTGATCCTCCTGACGTCCCAGTAGGACATGCCCTTCCTCTGGCCGATCTGGACGTTGGGGTTGGGGATGGGGGTGATGGTTTCTCTGCCCTGCTGGATGGTGAAGGCTGTTCTTCCGTAGTGCGTGACGGAGCCATAGTCGTAGGGAGTGTTCAGGTTGTTGGTGGACTGCTTGTAGAAGTTATAGGCCATCTGCTTGTTGATGTTCCCCCAGTTGATCCTGACGTAGTTGTCGCGGTCGCTCCTGGTCTGCTCGTGCTGGAAGCCCAGAGCGTGGAGGAACTCGTGCTGGATGATGCCGTGGTACATGCAGCCCGGCCTGCTGAGAGAGAGCTCCTGTCTGCCTCCCACTCTGCCCAGAGACGAGAAGCATCCCCCTTTGTTCACAATGCTGATGAAGTCGTACTGGTTGGTGCGGGGGACGAAGCGGATGCAGCTGCTTTCGTGGAAGGTCTTCATGGCATAGGCGATCTTCTTCTGCTCCCAGCCGGGGAACTGGTTGCTTATGGTGAAGGGGACCACCACCTGGCCGTTGGAGCTTTTCTTCCACAGGCAGCTGTTGGCCCAGCACGCAATGGCATTCCTGGTTCTGGGAGCCAAGATGTCTCCTTCCAGCAGGATCTCATTGGTGGCGTTGTTGGTGGTCAGAATCCTGGTGCTGATGTCCATGCTGTCGTCTTCGTCCTCTGGGGCCTCTGGGTCCTCTGGGGCCTCTGGGGCCTCTGATCCGCTTCCTTCCTCCATGAGAGGATTGGCCTGAGAGAGGCCGAGCAGGAGCAGCAGCAGCAGGCTGGCGGAGGGAGTCATCTTCAGGGTGGGTCTGGTGGCTGTGGAGCTGCTGTGGAGAGACTCCTTGAAGCTTGATGCTTGACTCAGTTCAGTCCAGGCTCTTTATACTCTCCTCTGCAGGTGTGTCTGCAGGAGGATTATGGGTTGGGGTCCACACTGCTAGGCCTAAATACACCTCTTCAGGGAGGACTCCACGGACAAGCCTACTGTTTCAACATGGTTTGTTATCTCTGGTGATTAGATGGATGAACGCAGAGGGAAGACTGTGTGGAACCAGTTTAACTAGACATATAAACTCACTTTGGATATCAAATATCGTCCCCCCAACATCCCCCACTGCATCTTTTCAAAATAAAATCCAGGTGCATTAAGCGTTTGTTACAAATTAAAGCGATGATGATGTAGCATGTCATCGGTTAACCATTCCATGGAGGTCAATGACACTCTGATTCTGCCTCTCTCTCCCCCACTCGCCCTCTATCCTTTCAAAATAAGAGTTCAGGAGAGTAAATATATGTCAACAAGAATTTGAGGATGATGCCTAGATCGCCAAATTCTTGGGTCATAAAACCCTGGTGGACATCAGAGAGTCTGACTGAACTGACACACACACACACACACACACTCACACACACACACTCACACACACACACTCACACTCACACACACACACACACACACACTCTCACACACACACACACACACACACACACACACCAAACAGAATGTGAGACATTTTCAGAAAAAGGGCTTTACTATCAGACCCTCTTCTTCTATGATAAGCTCCCTTTGGATATCAGATGATTTCCCCCAAACACCCCACCCACTCTCCCACGGCATCTTTTCAAAGTAAAAGCCAGAAACAACAACTGTTGTTTCCTGTTTTGGAGATCACGATGTAGTATGTCATAGAATAACCATTTCTTGGATGTCAAGGACCATCTGATTCTGTTGCTGACCCCCTCTCTACCCCAGTCACCCATTAACCTTTCAAAATTAGAGTTTCAAAGAGGACAGAAACTTGAGGATGATGCCTATCGCACCAAATTCTTTGGGAAAAAACCCGGGAAACATCAGATAGTCTGACTTTCTCTCTCCTCTCTCACCCCATCTACTCTCCACCTCTTCAAAATAAAAGTCCAATAGAGAAACTGCATCTGAACAGCAAGATCAATATTCAGCTTTCTAAACTACATTAGAGCTATTATTTATCTGTGTATGTTGGCAGGCATCCAGTGATGGACATTGTCATAGAAACACCCTGACAATATTCAACACATTGTGGACATTTTTCTACATTTAAAGCCAACAATCCGGATTAGCATTAGCTTTTCAAAAACCCTACGAAAATTCATATTCATGCTGATGAAACCCGTTCTCCCTTTTCCAACTATCCTACTACATCACCTTCTGCTTACACTTCCAAGCATGCAATGCTGTTCAGCATCAGATTTTCAGTAATCAGCATTCCCACTCATTTTCTGCAGGTAATGCATTTTCTAGTTTTATTTGTTTAATTAACTGTATTACTGGTATTTTATACACGAGGAACAGAATACTGTCACATGAACTGGAATCTCTAGCTGGTGATGATCTCAGGTTTTATAGCTTTTGATGAAGTAGAGATAACTAGAAAACTTCTCTTTTGTTTTTGCTCAGACTTCATATTTCAGAATGTTTGAGGGGCATTGGTGAAATTGTAGAAACTAATGTGGAGCAACCAGGGATTTTCTCCCAGATGTCAAGAATATATAATCACCATCAATCAAAGGTATGGAGAGAAAGGAAGAAGGACAGATGCAGAACCAACAGAGGAAACATGTTCTTAGTTTGCTTTTACTTTATTACAGGTATTTTAGACATGAGAGACAGAATACTGTCACAGGAACTTGAATCTATAGCTGATGATGATCTCAGGTCCTCGTAGCTTTTGATGAAGTAGAGATAACTAGGAATCTTCTCTTTTGGTTTGCTGAGTGAAAACTTTGGGAGTGTAGTTGTTAGCAAGAGTAAAGCAAGTTGATCCTCCTGACGTCCCAGTAGGACATGCCCTTCCTCTGGCCGATCTGGACGTTGGGGTTGGGGATGGGGGTGATGGTTTCTCTGCCCTGCTGGATGGTGAAGGCTGTTCTTCCGTAGTGCGTGACGGAGCCATAGTCGTAGGGAGTGTTCAGGTTGTTGGTGGACTGCTTGTAGAAGTTATAGGCCATCTGCTTGTTGATGTTCCCCCAGTTGATCCTGACGTAGTTGTCGCGGTCGCTCCTGGTCTGCTCGTGCTGGAAGCCCAGAGCGTGGAGGAACTCGTGCTGGATGATGCCGTGGTACATGCAGCCCGGCCTGCTGAGAGAGAGCTCCTGTCTGCCTCCCACTCTGCCCAGAGACGAGAAGCATCCCCCTTTGTTCACAATGCTGATGAAGTCGTACTGGTTGGTGCGGGGGACGAAGCGGATGCAGCTGCTTTCGTGGAAGGTCTTCATGGCATAGGCGATCTTCTTCTGCTCCCAGCCGGGGAACTGGTTGCTTATGGTGAAGGGGACCACCACCTGGCCGTTGGAGCTTTTCTTCCACAGGCAGCTGTTGGCCCAGCACGCAATGGCATTCCTGGTTCTGGGAGCCAAGATGTCTCCTTCCAGCAGGATCTCATTGGTGGCGTTGTTGGTGGTCAGAATCCTGGTGCTGATGTCCATGCTGTCGTCTTCGTCCTCTGGGGCCTCTGGGTCCTCTGGGGCCTCTGGGGCCTCTGATCCGCTTCCTTCCTCCATGAGAGGATTGGCCTGAGAGAGGCCGAGCAGGAGCAGCAGCAGCAGGCTGGCGGAGGGAGTCATCTTCAGGGTGGGTCTGGTGGCTGTGGAGCTGCTGTGGAGAGACTCCTTGAAGCTTGATGCTTGACTCAGTTCAGTCCAGGCTCTTTATACTCTCCTCTGCAGGTGTGTCTGCAGGAGGATTATGGGTTGGGGTCCACACTGCTAGGCCTAAATACACCTCTTCAGGGAGGACTCCACGGACAAGCCTACTGTTTCAACATGGTTTGTTATCTCTGGTGATTAGATGGATGAACGCAGAGGGAAGACTGTGTGGAACCAGTTTAACTAGACATATAAACTCACTTTGGATATCAAATGGCGTCCCCCCAACATCCCCCACTGCATCTTTTCAAAATAAAATCCAGGTGCATTAAGCGTTTGTTACAAATTAAAGCGATGATGATGTAGCATGTCATCGGTTAACCATTCCATGGAGGTCAATGACACTCTGATTCTGCCTCTCTCTCCCCCACTCGCCCTCTATCCTTTCAAAATAAGAGTTCAGGAGAGTAAATATATGTCAACAAGAATTTGAGGATGATGCCTAGATCGCCAAATTCTTGGGTCATAAAACCCTGGTGGACATCAGAGAGTCTGACTGAACTGACACACACACTCACACACACACACTCACACACACACACTCACACACACACACACACACACACACTCACATACACACACACACACACACCAAACAGAATGTGAGACATTTTCAGAAAAAGGGCTTTACTATCAGACCCTCTTCTTCTATGGTAAGCTCCCTTTGGATATCAGATGATTTCCCCCAAACACCCCACCCACTCTCCCACGGCATCTTTTCAAAGTAAAAGCCAGAAACAACTACTGTTTCCTGTTTTGGAGATCACGATGTAGTATGTCATAGAATAACCATTTCTTGGATGTCAAGGACCATGTGATTCTGTTGCTGACCCCCTCTCTACCCCAGTCACCCATTAACCTTTCAAAATTAGAGTTTCAAAGAGGACAGAAACTTGAGGATGATGCCTATCGCACCAAATTCTTGGGGAAAAAACCCGGGAAACATCAGATAGTCTGACTTTGTCTCTCTCCTCTCTCACCCCATCTACTCTCCACCTCTTCAAAATAAAAGTCCAATAGAGAAACTGCATCTGAACTGCAAGATCAATATTCAGCTTTCTAAACTACATTAGAGCTATTATTTATCTGTGTATGTTGACAGGCATCCAGTGATGGACATTGTCATAGAAACACCCTAACAATATTCAACACATTGTAGACATTTTTCTATATTTTAAACATTTACATTTACATTTAGGTCATTTAGCAGACGCTTTCGTCCAAAGCGACTTACAATAAGTACATTTGTGGGTCATGCTATGTAGAGTCGAGGTGAAGTCTGAACAGGTGAGTCTTGAGCCTTTTTCGGAAAATGGCAAATGACTCAGCTGTCCTGACATTAGTCGGGAGTTCGTTCCACCACTGAGGACCAGAACAGAGAAGAGTCTGGACTTTGCTGAGCGACATTTGTTTGATTTCAGCGATGGTGGTACCAGCCGGCCAGCTGAAGTAGAGGAGCGAAGTGCTCGCTTCGGGGCATGAGGTTTGACCAGTGTTTGAAGGTAGATGGGTGCTGTTCCATTGATGGCCCTGAAGGCCAGTGTCATCGTCTTGAATTGGATGCGTGCTGCAACAGGAAGCCAGTGGAGGTCACGGAGGAGGGGGGTCACATGGGAGAATTTGGGTAGATTGAAGATAAGGCGTGCTGCAGCGTTCTGGATACGCTGCAATGGTTTAATCGCAGAGGCCGGGAGTCCGGCCAGGAGAGAGTTGCAGTAGTCAAGGCGGGAGACGACCAGTGCTTGGACCAAGAGTTGCGTTGCATCCTTTGTGAGGAAGGTCCGAATCCTGCGGATATTGTAGAGGGCAAATCTGCAGGATCGGGCCACAGCAGTGATGTTGGGGGTGCAGGATAGTTGGTCATCGAGGATTACACCCAGGTTCCTCGCAGTTGATGACGGCAATACTGTGATGCCCTCGACAGTGACCGACAGGTCCATGCGAGGGCAGTCTTTCCCTGGGATGAAGAGGAGTTCGGTTTTATTCAGGTTAAGCTTGAGGTGATGTGCAGTTGTCCAGACAGAGATGTCAGCCAGACAGTCCGAGATGCGAGTTGCAATGTGAGTGTCAGAGGACGGGGGAAAAGAGAGGAACAGCTGGGTGTCATCTGCGTAGCAATGGTAGGAGAATCCATGCGATGTGATAACAGAACCTAGTGATCTGGTGTATAGTGAGAACAGAAGCGGTCCCAATACTGAGCCTTGAGGGACACCCGTGTCCAGAGAACAGGGTTTGGACATAGAGCCATTCCATGTGACCTGAAAGGTGCGATTTGTCAGGTACAGTATGATGTAAACCAGGTGAGAGCAGAGTCAGTTATGCCAAGTTCAGCCAGAGTGGAGAGGAGGATTTGGTGATTGACTGTGTCGAACGTAGCAGATAGGTCGAGGAGAACGAGAACGGAGGAGTGGGACGAGGCTCTGGCGTCTCGCAGGGACTCGGTCACCGTGAGGAGGGCCGTCTCAGTGGAGTGAGCAGTCCTGAATCCTGATTGATTAGGGTCTAGGAGGTTGTTCAGCGAGAGATAGGATGACAGTTGGTTGTAGGCGGCACGTTCCAAGGTTTTAGAGAGGAATGAAAGAAGAGATACAGGTCTGTAGCTTTGGATGTCAGTAGCGTCTAGGGTGGGTTTTTTAAGGAGAGGCTTCACGGTAGCTGTCTTAAAATCCGCTGGAATGACACCTGAGGTGAGGGAGGAGTTGATCAGGGTGGTGAGGAATGGCAAGATGTCGTGTGAGATGTCTTGGAGAAGAGAGGAGGGAATCGGGTCGAGGGAGCAGGTGGTCGCACGGTTAGATGTAACAAGTGCGTGAACGTCTTCAGAGGTGAGGGGGGTAAAGCTGGTAAGACCATCCGAGTTGAGAGTTGGGGGAGATGTCTTCTGGGAGGGAATAGGTGTGAATGAGGAGCTGATGTCATTGACTTTCTTGGTAAAGTAAGTAGCAAAGTCATCGGCAGTAAGGGAGGAAGGGGGGGGGGGGGGGGGAGGGGTGAGGAGGGAGGAGAACATGGAGAAGAGTTTCCTGGGGTTGGAGGCAGAAGAGTTGATCTTTGCCAGGTAGAAGGCAGATTTAGCTGCCGAAACAGTTGAGGTGAAGTCAGAGAGGAGGTGGTGGTAGTGAGCAAGGTCCTCGTGCTGGCCCGATTTCTTCCATTTTCTCTCTGACGCTCACAACAATGATCTGTTGGTTCGCAGAGGTTCAGACAGCCAGGGAGGGGGGGGAGATGATCGCGCAGGTCGTGAGATAGGGGGACAGAGAGTGTCCAAAGAAGAGGAGAGTGAGGACATCAGGATGGAGGAGGCTTCCTCAGTAGGCATTAAGGAGAACTGTTCTGAGGATGGTAGCAAGGAGATAACAGTTAAGGAGAGAGCGGCGGGAGTGAGGGATTTCAGGTTGCGGCGGCTGGTGACCATTCGAGGCGTACAGGGGAGTGATGTGGTGGGCTCCATGGGGAGGGAGAAAGTCACAAAGTGGTGGTCGGACACGGTGAGCGGGGTAACAGAGAGTGCCGAGATGCCACAGGATCTTGTGAAGACAAGGTCAAGTTGGTTCCCGGCCCGGTGAGTTGGTGGAGAGGGGGAGAGTGTAAGGTCAAATGCGGAAAAGAAGTCAATGAAATCAGATGAGTGCAGCTTTCCTGAGTGGATGTTGAAGTCACCGAGGACGACGAGTGGTGTGCCATCATCAGGGGAGCAGCTCAGGAGGGCATCCATCTCATCCAAAAAGTCACAGAGAGGACCAGGTGGGCGATAGATCACTATGATGTTGAGTTTGAAAGGAAGGGTGACAGAGACGGCGTGGAATTCAAGTGTAGATCGGGGTAGGTGGTCCAGAGGAAGGACCTGGTAGGACCATCTGGGTGAGATGAGGAGCCCAGTTCCTCCTCCTCGCCCTGTTCGTCTTGGGGAGTGTGAAAACGAGTAGGCAGTTGATAGGGCAGCTGGAGTGGCAGTGTTTTCTGGGGTGCCAACAATCCGGATTAGCATTAGCTTTTCAAAAACCCTACGAAAATTCATATTCATGCTGATGAAACTCGTTCTTCCTTTTCCAGCTATCCTACTACATCACCTTCTGCTTACACTTCCAAGCATGCAATGCTGTTCAGCATCAGATTTTCAGTAATCAGCATTCCCACTCATTTTCTGCAGGTAATGCATTTTCTAGTTTTATTTGTTTACATTAACTGTATTACTGGTATTTTATACACGAGGAACAGAATACTGTCACATGAACTGGAATCTCTAGCTGGTGATGATCTCAGGTTTTATAGCTTTTGATGAAGTAGAGATAACTAGAAATCTTCTCTTTTATTTTTGCTCAGACTTCATATTTCAGAATGTTTGAGGGGCATTGGTGAAATTGTAGAAACTAATGTGGAGCAACCAGGGATTTTCTCCCAGATGTCAAGAATATATAATCACCATCAATCAAAGGTATGGAGAGAAAGGAAGAAGGACAGATGCAGAACCAACAGAGGAAACATGTTCTTAGTTTGCTTTTACTTTATTACAGGTATTTTAGACATGAGAGACAGAATCCTGTCACAGGAACTGGAATCTATAGCTGATGATGATCTCAGGTCCTCGTAGCTTTTGATGAAGTAGAGATAACTAGGAATCTTCTCTTTTGGTTTGCTGAGTGAAAACTTTGGGAGTGTAGTTGTTAGCAAGAGTAAAGCAGGTTGATCCTCCTGACGTCCCAGTAGGACATGCCCTTCCTCTGGCCGATCTGGACGTTGGGGTTGGGGATGGGGGTGATGGTTTCTCTGCCCTGCTGGATGGTGAAGGCTGTTCTTCCGTAGTGCATGACGGAGCCATAGTCGTAGGGAGTGTTCAGGTTGTTGGTGGACTGCTTGTAGAAGTTGAAAGCCATCTGCTGGTTGATGTTCCCCCAGTTGATCCTGACGTAGTTGTCGCGGTCGCTCCTGGTCTGCTCGTGCTGGAAGCCCAGAGCGTGGAGGATCTCGTGCTGGATGATGCCGTGGTACATGCAGCCCGGCCTGCTGAGAGAGAGCTCCTGTCTGCCTCCCGCTCTGCCCAGAGCCGAGAAGCATCCCCCTTTGTTCACAATGCTGATGAAGTCGTACTGGTTGGTGCGGGGGACGAAGCGGATGCAGCTGCTGCTGTGGAAGGTCTTCATGGCGTAGGCGATCTTCTTCTGCTCCCAGCCGGGGAACTGGTTGCTTATGGTGAAGGGGACCACCACCTGGCCGTTGGAGCTTTTCTTCCACAGGCAGCTGTTGGCCCAGCACGCAATGGCATTCCTGGTTCTGGGAGCCAAGATGTCTCCTTCCAGCAGGATCTCATCGGTGGCGTTGTTGGTGGTCAGAATCCTGGTGCTGATGTCCATGCTGTCGTCTTCGTCCTCTGGGTCCTCTGGGGCCTCTGATCCGCTTCCTTCCTCCATGAGAGGATTGGCCTGAGAGAGGCCGAGCAGGAGCAGCAGCAGCAGGCTGGCGGAGGGAGTCATCTTCAGGGTGGGTCTGGTGGCTGTGGAGCTGCTGTGGAGAGACTCCTTGAAGCTTGATGCTTGACTCAGTTCAGTCCAGACTCTTTATACTCTCCTCTGCAGGTGTGTCTGCAGGAGGATTATGGGTTGGGGTCCACACTGCTAGGCCTAAATACACCTCTTCAGGGAGGACTCCACGGACAAGCCTACTGTTTCAACATGGTTTGTTATCTCTGGTGATTAGATGGATGAACGCAGAGGGATTTACTTCACATTAACTTTGTGAATCCAACCTTTTCTCCTGTTTTGCTAAGTGATACAACAATGAGTTGATGTATGTTGAATGTGTGTGTAATGTCTTAAAATTCAGTTGTAGGTAAACAATGTTAATGTTAACATCTGCTTGTGTTGTTCTTTGTCATATAAGTAGCTGTGTATTATATAAGTTTTATGAGTCAAGTAAAAGTATTTTTCATAACATGTCATTTTCGGGTTGCAGTTCAAATAAAATGTACGCATACAAGTCAAATATAACCTAAAGTTTAATTTTCTAAAACCTCATTGGTTGAATGACCCTCATGGTGAGAAGATGAAGAAGGTGAGTGGAGAACAGAGTCGGTGCTGGAAAGCAGGTCGGGTATCATTTTTGTCTTTATTAGGTTTTCTGCAGTTTCAGTGTTTCAATGAGTTCTATGCCCCGGGTGATACTAACTCGTAAACTCGGATCAGTTTAGAGATTAAGAGTTGAGTTCAACACCTCTTAATGTGAAACCACTAACTTTGATCTAAATGCAAAAAATACGACTACACGATAAATTTGACATTTGATGTAGAAACGCATAGTTAAATTAAATTACAAAACACAGACATACAACTGTATAATAAATACAAATCTTTGAACAAGGGTTAAATTCTAAGACTCGGTGACAAAATGGGAAAAAAACAGGACACAAACGTTTTCCTACACAAACAAACATGCTTGTACGGAGGCCAAACAAAGTCTTTCCCACCCAACAAGACCTTCACCTCTAAATAAAAGACTTTAACATCAGTTGACATCACAACTCACAGGGTACCATGACAACCACACCAACTCACCACTTAATTTCACTTAATTTATTCAGTCATTGTTTTTATGCAAGCTAATGTAATGGCAGGGTTATTTTGTTTTGTCTTAAATATGTGTTACTTATTCAAAACAACTTTACAAAAGACATTTTGATGAGTTTTTGTTTCTGTAGAGTTTGATTGAAGATTGTTTCATGATCAGTGATTTTAAATGAATGGTAGCTTTAAGGAAAGCGTGTTAAATTGTATGTTTTGTATATTAATACATTACAATTATCATTGATTTTAATTTTCTCCACCTAGAGAATAACGTGATTAGTCGCTTGTGTCCGTGAGTGAGTGTGCAGCTTTGTGTCTGTCCACAGCTTATCTGTTATTCTGCTGCAGGATATTTTATAGGACGGATGGATCTGATGAACACAAGCAGCAGCAGCAGAACAGCACCCTTACTGGATCTGGATCCATCTGGATTCTGGTGTGAAGCTGCTAACAGAGTTAGCTCCATAATTGAAGGTCAACTTTACAGCTAAAAACTTTGGATTTAACTCAGAACTATGTTATAAAGAATAAAAGCTAATAATAAATAAGATTATGACATTCAGCTTTCAGTACAAACCCATTTCACCCATTACTGTTTGATGGCCAGCCTCAGGGCAAAGCTGTGAACCCCTCAAACGATCTGTGGCTCTGCATGTGATAGTCGAAATAGGACCTCTTGGTAAAACTACAGCTGCACTCTTGGCACTGATACGGTTTATCTCCCGTGTGTTTCCTCATGTGAACCACCAGGTTGCCTTTCTGCGTGAACGACTTGTGACATTCTTGGCACTGATACGGTCTCTCGCCCGTGTGAACTCTCGTGTGGTTGACCAGGTCCGACTTCTGACAGAAGTTCCTCCCACACAACTGGCACTGGTAGGGTTTGTCCTCCGTGTGGATCTTTATGTGTCGTAACAAAGTCTTGGCCAAGGAGAAACATTTGGTGCAATAAGGACACTTGAAGGGTTTCTGCGGTGTTCCCGCTTCCAGCTGAACGACGAGCTCGGTGGGTTTTCCTGAAGGTCTTCTCGGCGGGATGTTTTTCAAATTGAGCTGTTTGGCCTCACCCTGTTCTTTCGGGGGCGCTGATAGGAGCAACTGATCCTCCGTGGCGCCGTCTGAAACGCCGCCATCAGCTCCAGCTGGCTCTGTTTTAATGTGGTCAACTGTCACCGCGGCGGAGGAGTCTTTATCTATATCGGCAACGGTCTGGATTTGGTAAAGACAAAGAGGCTGCAGAGACTCCTGATCAAACTCGTCTTTACCGTAGGGAGTGATGGTGAGGGGAAATGTCTTGATGCAATCCCGTCTGCCGGCCAGCTCTCCTGGAGCGAGGTGAGTTTCTGCCTCCGCCTCGTCACTGAAACATCGATATGGTTTCTCCTCTGTGTGTTTCTGTCTGTGAATAAGCAGACCGTCCCTGTCGTCAAAGCTTTTCTCACACTCTTGGCACTTGTACGGTTTGGCGCCTTTGTGTGTTCTGGTGTGAATGATGAATTCGGACTTGTGGCAGAAGTAGCGATCGCAGAACTGACACTGGTAAAGAGACGAATCTTCCTCCGGATGCTTTCTGATGTGCCGCACCATCGTCTTTTTGGAAGAGAAGCTGCTCAAGCAAACGGGACATTTGAATGGTTTCTTCACTTTGAGGAGCTTCACATCATCGTCATCCTCTTCATCATCCTCGTCGTGTCCAATATCAATCAGTATCTCCTGATCGTTTTCACAGGAGTCTGGAGGGGAGTTGTTCATGTCGTCTTCTGTGGGCGCCAGCGTGGCGTTGTCCGGCTCCTCCCAGCAAACGCTGACATTCACACTGGCAGCAGGCTGCAGCTTCACATCCGTCACAGACATCTGGAGAGAGTCTGAAGCAAAGAGAACACATTTATTTCACAAGCTGCTTTGGATCATTCTCATTCATCCCATTAGCCCTTTATAGACAAACTTCTGATAAACTGACCTTCAGTGTGAGACTTGGCCACATCCAGCAGTCTGTGGTGACTGTCCACCACCCACTTTGAACAGGACATTTCCTTTTCATATTCTAGAATGGTTCGTTCCACAATCCTGAAGATCTCCTCAGCAGCTGCAGACAGACGCTCGCTGACGAGGGCTCGCAGCAGCTCCATCCTCCCCGTGTTCACCATGCTGAGGTGTTCTCCGTGGCGAGAGTCCAGATAAGCGAGTGTGTGTGAAGTAGACATGAGACGTTTTTGTCAGTCCTTATAAATCTCCACCTGAGCTTCCCGTGTCCTCAGATCCCACATCGATCTGGTCACGACTGCAGACAAGACAGCAGAAATATGATTTTATCGTTTTTAATAATCAAGCAAACCTTCTGCTATCCATGATTCCACATCTCTGCAAATTTAACTTGAGGGAATTACCCAGAAATCATAGCGTTATAATGTTATCTGGGGTTACATAAGGGAAAAAGGTTAACAAAGAGGATGCTGCATGGGTGTTCAGACTGGTTTATTACATTTACACAAAAACATAAATGATTTAAGATGGAACATTACACTTTTACACACCTGCTTAATTTAGCAACCTTTTAAATGTAATAAAACACAAACAATCAAAACCCAACAACGTATTTGTTTCTTGTCCTGGATTGCATTAGTCTGTATGTGTTTGTCTGCCCTTTTTTTAAATTAAAACAAGTAATACATAATTAAAATGAGGTAAGAGGTAGAATAATCTGATACCATTGAATGAAAAATAATCTGACTATATTTTATTTTTTTGACAGGTGTTGCAGAGTTTTTATTCAAAATTATTTTGTGGTGTAAAATCCTGAATATTCTTATAAAAACGTTAAAGATAATCTGACTTGTGTTGTGTGAAATACAATAACGATCAGCTGGACCCGATTTCACTCCCAAAACACACAGGTATGTATCCAGTAATAACTGAACAATTAAATCGACTGTGGATTGAGGTTTTGAGACAAAATAAAACATGCTTCTCCATGTGTTACGTCACTAGATTCGTATATTTTACACGTTAGGTTTGCGTAGTTAGCGACCAATTAGCTAACGTTACACGTCGGGTAATTGTACCACACGAAATATCGCAACGTAACACGAACAAACGCGTCTGTTTACACATAAAATCAGATTTATTATTGCACTTACCCCGCTGATAGTGTCACCTTTTCTCATTTCTGTTGGATTAGCATAGTTAGCTCATTAGCTTTCGCTAGCTCGCTTAGCTAGCAGCTCATAGAAACAGACAGACAGGGAGAAAAGCTAACTGCTAACTGGAGAACACAAGCTGCGGGATGTTGTTTTTATTTGTTTGTCGGTTTGCTAAACGTTAAAAGCTCCACAGCTGCGGTCGAGTCAACTTGTCATGATGCTAAAAACATAGCGTTAGCTTGAGAGAGAGGCTCGAGCTTCTTCTTCCTCGGTCACCATTCGATAACATTAGCCAGTGGTACCGACATTACCGCCACCTACCGGCCACTTCTAGCATATACTACCGTTCTGTGTGGGAAGCGAAGCCTCATCAGCAAGAATGCAAACAATAGGAATTCAGTTTTTAATTGCTTTGGTTAATTTTTTGAAACAGTGTTAACATTATCAAATTCTAGTCTTTATAATTGTATTTTATTTTTTCATTTTTTTGTATCTTATTGTCGTTTTACTGACTTTTTAGCTCATTGTTTCTCCTGCTCTTTTGTGTGTGTGTGTGTGTGTGTGTGTGTGTGTGTGTGTGTGTGTGTGTGTGTGTGTGTGTGTGTGTGTTAAAATCCTGTATCATCCCATTCCTAGTCGGAAATGTATTCTGTGGATCACTCTGTTGACTGCCATACAGTCAATGAGCAATCACGTTACACTAGATGGCAGCATCGACCTTCTAAGGATTCTGTCCTGCTGCATTCAGACCTATATCAAGCTTCTGAGATCAATCAGTGCTCCACATAACAATTCACTGGACTCCAAGGTTGTTTTTAAAAAAAAAGAAAAACGAAACAGTTAAACTGAGTAATGCAGGTTGAGGCTGTGTTCAAGGTTTTGATGTTTAGTAGCATTAATTAGTAGAAACCAGCAGCCATACGTTACATAAGTCAGGTTTATTCCCCGACTGTGCCTGTGAGCACTATAAGCTAAGAACAGTGGGGCGACGTGGTGGAGGCAGCCTGCCCGTTCCTGTTGTTGAGCTGGGAGTTTCCAGCTATACAGCTGAAAGGGAAGCACCACAGGATGTCCTTTTCCTCATTCCTCAAGGATACATTGACTCCTGTTACTCTGTTTCTCATGTGTGTGTTTTAGATTTGCATTTCTATTAAATAACAGAATGTTTCAGATGCATCGCTGTGATTTCTGTGCCTCGCTTTGTGTCGTTTTCTTAAATTGATGCTGATTTAGTTTTTTTATTTAGTTTTTATGTTGAATATCTTGTGTTTTCTTTGTCTTCTCATCTTCGGATGTGTTGGAAATAGAAGCAGGAACATTTCAGAGTCTCCACAAAGATTTATCACCTTTGATTTAGAAGATAATCATTTAATTCTTCGTTATTATTAAAACATTGATTCGATTTAAGTGTGTACTTCTTCCCACTCCTTTACGGACACGTCTCTTTTTATTGTTTTATTTTTGGAAATTAACCTTTTTTTCTTTTTTTTTACTTTTACTTATGTTCCTGACTGCAGTACTTTGATTTATTGTTTACTATCTATTGTTTATAAATATATATGTACATATGATTTGGCAAAAAACTCCTTTCTGATTCTGATTCTGAGCTTTCTAGTTGTGTAATATTTCATTTTCTGTATGACTTTCTGTATTCGTTTTGACATGTTTGAGATAAAACAATCTAAATCTAATTTCTGCAGCTTTAAATGTGTTTCCTAATTGTTCCCCCAGACATTGAAGCCTTGGATGGAAGTCGACGGCTCCAGTTTTACCGGCCGGTCATCAATGGAAGCGTGTATGAGGAGGCTCATAGTGGAGCAACGCCGAAGGAATGAGCGCGACAGCTGCCGAAGGGGGGAATCCTACTACACTATCAGGTCACGTGATGCACACACACACACACACACACACACTCTATCCCTCTGATCCCTCCACCCTCCCCTCCGTCTCCCCACTAATGCTGTGTACAGTGAGGGAGGAAAAACCAGGAGGGTTTAGAGGAAGGAGGAGGAGGAGCTGAGAGAGAGAGAGAGAGAGAGGCAGTGTGTGGTGGTGTGAGCCCAGATTACAACCAACCAGACACTGAAGCAGGAACGACGGGAGCGTACAGGAATAAAAGGGAATAAGCTCCTCTGACTTATTCTCTCCTTCTGTGTCAAAAGAAGAGGAGGTCCCACCCAGGAGGAGGAGGAGGAGGAGGGGTGAGGAGGAAGAAGAAGAAGAAAAAGAAAGAGGACTGTATTTTCCAAGAGCAATCGTTTCAGAGGACGGAGCTGTCACAGGAGGAGGAGGAGGAAGAGGAGGTGATGTGTGTGTGAGTGTGTGTGTGTGTGTGTTTGTAACACTGTAAACTCCCCCAACATCGTCGCCCCCGACAACCAACCTGAGGTTTCACAAGCCATGCTGAGGACCAGGAGCCAGCCCAAGTCCTGCTGAACACCATGGCCCAGGTGAGGAGAACACACACACACACACACACACACACACACACACACACACACACACACACTTCATCTAAAGCATGCTTTGGCAGACAATCAACTTTAAAACCAACCCGATCCAGAAGAATGCAGCAGGTTGACTTTACTTCGGAGCTCAAAGCTGTTATTGTTTTTGTCGTACGACAACGTAACAATGACATCGTTGTAATTTAGCACGCCGTGGTGAAGACGCTTTGCAACGCAATTCTCTTAACTTTTTCTAAAAGGACATATAATGACACTTCAGCTGCTGTGCATGTGTTTACATTCATCCAAATAGGAAGTGACAATATTTGGATGCATTTGTGGAAACAGTGTTTTTTATTGTTGCTGAGAGACTTCAGAGGTTTTTACTGCTGAAGTCAAACCACACAAACACCATCACACGTTTCAGCTGTCAACCATTAGGTCTTCTCTCCACATGAATTACCGGTTCCCACTCTCCAACACTTTTCACTCCGTTCATTTGAAATATTTGTGGGAAATAAAAGTGATCCTGAACCATCAAAAGTGACTGAAACCGTAGAGTTGTGACCTCCACACTCCATGTCACTTATCTAATTATCTCACACACCGGTATCTCAAAACTCATTTTGAAAGCTGCTCCGTCGTAGGAGCCGATGTGGAGGTTAATCCCAAACTTTTTTAAATATATCTTGTGTGTCGTTTCGGGTCGTTTCGGCTCAGGAACTGCAGCGAGAGCAGAAGGGGGTATTTTGAGAGGGCATCTCTCTACAGGGAGAAAGGAAGGTTGTGTATTTTTAGCCAATCGGCTCAAGTGATGCAGTTTATTGTGAGTGTGTGTGTGTGTGTGTGTGTGTGTGTGTGTGTGTTATTGCATGAGGACTGAGAGACAGTGTGTGAGGGCTTTTCATAGACAGACAGTAAGAGACGGCAGATCTGTGAGGATCCTCGAAGACAGAGACAGCATTTTAACTGAGTTAGAAAGTCATTCTGGTTGGCAGGATAATGGAGAAACTATGTTAGTGTGAAAGGTGCATTGTGTGTTTTTTTGGAGTGTGTGTGTGTGTGTGTGTGTGTGTGTGTGTGTGTGTGTGTGTGTGTGTGTGTGTGGAAAGGATATCCTGCTCTTGCTCTTGTGGACCGACAAACACATTTGCTGGAACAAATAGGAGACGAGTTCAAACTGTTCCAACAATATCTGGATCATCATAAAGAACATAAAGTACAATGATACTATACTTTTATTGTACCCGTGACTCATGTGATGCACTTTTGGCTGATTAAATATTTACTGCTGACCGACTGTGGGGAGACGCTAACTTGAACTAAACCTTTAATGACATCTATCGATCCGATTCCATCTAAATACTTGTCTCTTGTGTTAAAAGGCACTCGGCGGATTCTCAACATCAACAAAAGTGTGTTAACGGGGTTTGTGTTACTGCATTTAAGTCAGGAGAGACCGGACGGCAACTTCTGGGTCAGAAAAGTAAAGCCAATCACTGAAGTGCCTCAAACTTGCATTCTGTCTGCTGGCCATCAGGGGGCGACTCCTCGGGTTTCAAAAAGAAGTTTGATTGCATGGAAATCTATAAATTATGACGCCGTATTAGAGCCACTATAGAAAAAAACGAGAGAGGGGAAGTTTGTGGTCTCAATCTCTAGTTTCTTCAATCCAGCATGAAGTTCATTTCGTACATTAAGTCCCGTTTCGGACCCCCGACTCCTTGACATGCAGCCCAGAAATGAGGAAAATATATCATGAAGCATATCCTCCATCATGATATAAAATAAATAATGAGATTTTGGAGAAACAGAATAGATAGGTACTAATTGGTAAAGAATTTTATAAAAATATCAGGAAAAAACACTCATTGTGGTATTTTTAGAACGAACGCGATCGCAGCACAACGTGATGGCGACCCCTTCCCAAGAAACCTTCTCTAGATTAGATTTAAATATATTTAATATCTAATGTTTTCTATATTAAACAGCAGAACGAGCTTCGCTGTGTGACTCACTGCAGCGACTTAGTGTCCTTCAGTTCGGCAGCTCCGGGCCTCCTCCCGGGACTTCGCCTTTATATCTCCTCTCAATTACGCTGCACTGGCTGCCCACTTGTGCTCTAATGGTGTGTGTGTGTGTGTGTGTGTGTGTGTGGTTGTGTGTGTGTGTGTTTGTGGTTGTGTGTGTGTGTGTGTGTGTGTGTGTGTGTGTGTGTGTGTGTGTGTACATCGGCCATCCAGATGAGGATGGAAGAGCAACAAAGATGCGTGGGGTGAACGGAGGGCAGGTCTGTGAGCTCGGATGGACACTTTTGTTTGGTTTAAATCCAAAAAGCCAACATTTCTGGAAGAGTCCATCTGGAGGCGGAGCTCTCTCTTTATAGCGTACTAATACCAACAACTTTCAGTGACATCATCACCCACTGGTTCCTGAGACAGAGCATAACACAATTATGCACTAAAACATCCTGGAATCACTTTTTTTTATATATGTATACATGTTGTAACGTACAAAATATGTTTATTTCTTTTAGTGAAGAAACTTTTTAAATAAAAAATAAGCATTTTTACATCCTTACATTATTTTTAAATCAGGCTCTATTTTCACTTCTAGTGAGTCATTCCTGAGGATATTTATGATTATACCAATAATGGAAATTCACCACAATCAACTTGTTGTGAGTGTTTTTTTATTGCAATGTGTTCAATTTTATCTGTGTATTTCTTGGGGCGTGGGACTTTAAAGAAGAGATGTACAAGCATTTGTGCTTAATAGTTTTAGGGACACGTTTAAAGAGTGTAAGAACGATAAAACTGCTGATCGGGATAAAAAAACACCCACTATAAGTTGTGCTGAATTATCATTTTATCAGGAAAATCATCAATATTATCACCAATGACTTTAAAAGCTCACCATCATCAGCAAGTATCACGATTAAAAATAACAGAATATCACAATGTTTATATTATTGTTTATTTATTTATCAGGGAGACTTCATGATTCATGATCACCTTATTGATGATAAAAAAGGATGTTCACTAAAACAGATGTGTCATATCTGTGATGTAATATCAAATATGTGATCCCAGTGTGAGTTCAAACACATTTTAGATTATGGGGATAATATCGTAGTAGCGTCTTTGGGTACCTAGAAAAGCGCTATATAAACGCTATATAAAACCTATGTATTATTATTATTATATATTTGAAAGACACTCGTACGGTATCCTGCTGCGTCGTCCTTCCTCGTTTTTAAACGTTGTGTTATTGAGTTCAGACCACAGAGGCACCAACACACTCCACGATCATTACCAAGTGAGACACAAAAGCATTGCCGTCTGTTTCTTACATCCGGGCCTGTAATCGACATCCCAGCACTGGACCGGCCTGTTATCAGCACTCAACAGAGGGGAGGGGGGGGAGGAGGGGGGGAGGGAGGGGAGGGAGGGGAGGGGAGGTGGGGGGGGGAGACAAAGAGAGACGAGCGGGAGGTGAGAGTGACAAATGACGTCGACAGTCCTCCGTTTCTGTGTCTCACGTTTTAATCTTCTGCTTCAGTAACATCACAACAGTCCTTGTTTGAATTCCACCGTAGCACAAAACAATGGTGGAAGCCACCAAACTACTGCTATTGAACAGATTTCCATGGAGTCTAGCGGATGTGTTGAGGCTCTGAAGGTTTGATTTGATTTTGGTCTCCTCGAATACAAAGCACAATATTTACATGACATAAAATACGTCATACAAATAAAAAGTATTGTAATATTTAATAAAAAACACATAATATTCACCATTAGTATCTGACCTTTGGTATTTCTGTGGTCTTCGTCCGTCCATCTCGACGCTCCACTGAACCAGAAGGATTTCTTTAAACAGCCCTCACACACACACACACACACACACACACACACACACACACACACACACACACACACACTGTGGCTGAAATGCCACGCAAGACACTGGCGGTCACTTTCATTTTTTTAAAAATAGCCTGCGGCTCGGCCTTATAAAGCTCAGCTGCTTGACTTTCTTCGCCGTCGTTCTTTCTAATTAGTGGGTCGGTTCGACCTCCGTCTTCTTCTCCGTCTCTCTGCAACGCTGGGAATGTTCTTCTTATGTTGGAAACTTTAAAGTAAATGACTTCTGCAGTTGTGATTCAGAAAATGGCACAACAGATAAATTAGTGAGACAGTGAGACTTTCTTGCCAAGTACGTCTTCATATGCAAGGAATTTTCAATAATTACAAAGAGTAAAACAATAACAATAAAAAGTACTGCAGTCAAGAACATAAATAAACTTTTAAAAAATACCATAAATGGAAAAAGGGACACTTTATATACGTGTGTGTAGCCATACATATACAGTTTTATAATAATAACTAAAATAAATAGTAATATTAACTAAATAATACATATATATTGACTCAAAGCATCCCATAATTCATCTTCAAAAGTAGGATGCAACCATTATAGACCATCATGCATTGCACTAAAGAAACATGACAGATGAGAGTGATTGAGAAAAATCCATGAAAATTATAGATTTAATGTGAGCAGAGAATGAAATACAAGGTTCTTGAATCTATTAATTTATTGTGAAAATATGATTCCTTTATGAACGGCTGCATAAAGCACTTATTTCATTCTTATATTTCACAATAAAAGCCTGAGACATGCAGCACCACTACAACAAACAAAAGGCCTTTTTATTTGTAACAAAGGAACAATGTCGGTAGTTATTAGTAGAAGTAAAAGTGACGTAATTAACGACCTAAGATGTGTCTGAACAAGTTTTTTTCATATTTCCATTAAGTTCCCAACAGTCGTCTATATAGAACTATATAGAATAGTGAGGGATGAGTGTTTTATAGGATGATACATTAAAACATTTGATTACTGAAATGATGGACATTTATTTGAGTGAAGCTGCAAACCCACCTAATGTTCACACAAGTTTGGTGAATGTTAAACCTCTCTCTCTCTCTCTCTCTCTCTCTCTCTCCTCTGTCTCTCTCTCTCTCTCTCTCTCTCTCTCTCTCTCTCTCTCTCTCTCTCTCTCTCTCTCTCTCTCTCTCTCTCTCTCTCTCTCTCTCTGTCTCTCTCTCTCTCTCTCTCTGGACCTTCAGCATGCGTCCTCCGTCGTGTTTTCAGCTGCTCTCATTGTGTTCACCAGTGAATTCATGCATTTGGACACACTACCCCCCAGACAAAAGGCTGAAATGCTGATTTAATGAGTGAGGAATGTGCTGCTGAAATGAAAACCGTCCCCCGAGCCTCGCCAGCCATTGTTCCACAACGTTTTTATTTTCATCTGCCTTCAAGTTTCCTTTAAAATGGGTATTTTTTATATATATATTTAGCAGCAGAATGAGAAACACATGATTCAGGAGATTATATGACACGGAGGGAAGGTTAAGTCAAAAGCGCGTCCCTTGCTGAAACTCCTTTACGTCAACGTGTGACATCATATCGTGCTGCCGCCCCCCGGGCTTCACGTGTGACATCATCAGCGTGCTGCTTTGCTCTCACCTAGAGCAGCATCTGCACTGTGTGTGTGTGTGTGTGTGTGTGTGTGTGTGTGTGTGTGTGTGTGTGTGTGTGTGTGTGTGTGTGTGTGTGTGTGTTTGCTTGTTTTGCTGCTCCGCTCTAGTTCATTCAGCTGTGTCAGAGCTTTAAATAGAAGGAAGAGAGCCTGGTTTCTGTGGTGTGTGTGTGTGTGTGTGTGTGTGTGTGTGTGTGTGTGTGTGTGTGTCTGTGTGTTTGTCTGTGTGTGTCTGTGTGTGTCTGTGTGTGTGTGTGTGTGTTTGTTCCTGAACCTGATAATAGGTTTCCTCCAGAGTGCATCTCCCGGAGGGTCCTCCATAGAAAATGCATTACACGTGTGTGTGTGTGTGTGTGTGTGTGTGTGTGTGTGTGTGTGTGTGTGTGTGTGTGTATATGTCCCATAAAAGAATAAGCAGTTACACACCAGCACTCTTCCACTCCGCTGTCTTGGGTTTGGGGGTTTGAACCTTTTACTCTCCGGTGTTTTACACTCCCGTCCTCACAGATACGACACGGCCTTCGTGGTCCAACATTAAAAAATCATGACATGAACATTTCTGGCTGCTCACACACCCGTAACTTTGAACGCACCATTTATCGTCGCAGCATCGACATGTAATCCTCTAGAAAACCACGTAACACCAGTGGATGAAACCCGTCGAGGGCCGGATTCAGAATGATTGTAAAGTCTTGAGTTGAGTCCTGATGAGCCTGAGGATGGTGTGCTGAGGGATGAGGGACCTGGATCAGGGCTTCAGGGGGGTCCTGGTCTGGTCTGTGGCGGTACAAGGTGGCGTTAGATGTCCCATAGGTGCTCAATTAGATTTATAGATTTAAATATGCAAATGTGGTGGATTTCTCCTTTAATTAGTGTTATTTTCTTCATAGCAGATGGCTGTGTGTGTGTGTGTGTGTGTGTGTGTGTGTGTGTGTCACATCTGTTCTGTGCATGTGTTTCCAATTATTATTATATTTCTATTGTTATATTTCTATCGTTATATTTCTATCGTTATATTTCCATCATTATATTTCTGTCGTTACATTTC